>NW_020664404.1:16416436-16441950 GCF_002925995.2 Terrapene triunguis
CCCCCCTCCAGGTGCCGCCCCAAGCACCAGCTTGGGTGCTTGGTGCCTGGGGCCGGCCCTGAGAACAGATAAATAGAAAGCCATTGGTAGAGCCCTTCATTTTTAAATCTTTCTTGTAGTAAAGCAACATCAGATGGTACAAATAAATTGATGCCTTACCTCAATTCCACAAATGGATATTTCTATGATGATATCATGTAAAGCCTGATATTAGATATAAGACAGCATGTGGGCCATTGCTGTGTTACAGATCTCCACTTCTTAAGGATTAGAGAAAGCAATTTGAGTAGTCTAAATATATGAGTGGCTGGATCTGATCTCCTCATAAACAATTTTTAATTGAAAGTTGTGCCACATAACATGTCCTTTGAACTGAAATTTTCCTTATATGATAAGCTCCCGAAGGTAAAGACTGTGTCATCTTATATGTTTGTACAGCACCTAACACAGTGACGCCACAATCCTTATTGGAATCCCTAGGTATTACTAAACAATAATGTTTAATAATCATATTTCACCCATGACCAATTTCACTCAGTGTCAGAAACAAATACTCATTCTTAATTATACTTATCCTTGAAAATCTAAATTGGCTCACTGAAAGACTCCTGGCCCAAAACTAATTCTAGAATTAGCCAGTTAAAATGGTATCCACAGTATGGCATTGACACTTAAAATGGGTGACAGAGTGACGGAGGGGCGGGGAATGGTCAGATTTTTCATTGTCATTCAGATGAGGCCTTTCTTCTCACATTTTCTATATCATTTTGGATTTCTTCCCTGCATCTCTCTGATTTTTCCATCTTTATTCTAGTGTGAATATTCACATTTTAAATGTGCTAGAAGAGGGACATTGCTAAAGTGAAAAGAAACATTTTTAACATTTCAAGTGTTCAGTGCAATGTTGTTGTTCTTCAGCAGAATTGAAGTATAGGATGGATTTTGGCGGTTTCATGAAGCAAGAGAATGTGAGCCCTTGAGCCTATCCAAGGTTTAAAGTTAGGGTGACCATTCTTCCCATTTTGGCCTGCACAGTCCCTTTTTTAAGTCCTGTCCCGGCTGTCCCAACTTTTTTTTGCAAAAGTCCTGTTTGCTCTTGCCAACAAATGCCCACTTTTGTAAAAAAAAAAAAATTGGGGTGTGGACGAACATGTGAGGGGGAGAATGGTGATTTCAGCCCCATGCAGGGGGGATGGGAGGGAAGGTAGGGCTCGAGCGGGGGGAGCAGGCAGGACTTGTGTGAGCAGCAATGCCAGCCCTGTGTGGGCGCTTGGACGAGTGGCTCAGGCCAGCCCCGCATCGTGTCCCATTTTCCCTTTGGGAAATATGGTCAGCCTATTTAAAGTGATGGAATGGCATTGGATTATGGCAATGATTGGCAGAGACTGCCTTCAGCTCCCATTCTCTAGAACATTTTTACTATTGCAAATTTGATCATGTTCCCATCTGAAGGACAAGGCAGCAGTGATAATACAAGCCTGGTGTTGCCACCATTTTTTCCTCTTTCTTTAAAACAATTGCAGATTGATTTTGAAAGCGAAGAAGACATAGCTGCAGTTACACTGACTGAATCTTCAAAGCATTCTACAGACTCTGAGACACAAAAATGTTTAAAAGAGGAATGTGTATTGGTGACACTGCTTGATCCATATCTCCAGGATAGATTTGAAAGACTGCTTCCAAACTGCAGTCAAAACTACTGTAATTGTTTGACAATATGTAATGTTTGATGAAACATAGCCAGAGAGAGATTCAGGCATAGCAGACTTTACTTGTGATATGCTCATTGTCTAAACAGAACTGTACCATACCTAATAATAGACATTTCTCCAAGATCTAAGAGCTTATACATTCAGATAAGCCGAACTTGTAAGACAATTAGTAATAGTACCAGCTGGTGACTTCCCAAAAGAAGAAGTGGGTTGTAGCCCACGAAAGCTTATGCTCTAATAAATTTGTTAGTCTCTAAGGTGCCACAAGTACTCCTGTTCTTTTTGCGGATACAGACTAACACAGCTGCTACTCTGAAACCTGTCAAAATATTTAGAACTGTCAGTAAAATTTGGATTATAAACGATGGCCAATATTTTCAAACATGGGTACCTAAAGCTTAGGCATTTAAATAAAAGTAGACTGACTTACAGAGGTGTTGAGCACCTGCAACTCAAACTGAAATCAATGGGTGATACAGGTACTCAGCACCCCTGAAAATTGCTTAGTTTTAGGGGGATCTCAACCCAGTCTCTAGTTAGGTATTTGTAACTTTGACCATATATTTACTTTTGGGTGTAAGTTTTGTGTACCATGACTTCTGAAAACAAATGGCAAAATGTATATGTGCAAAAAAAATTCCTCTTGATTTACATACGCACAAAGAATTTGAATATATGATGCAATCATTTGCATATACAATTTAGATGCATGCATGCAACTAAATTGAAGCTGTATTTTAGTATGTGACAACTTCCACATGCATATTTATATTTTTCTGAATGTTTGTTATTCTGTTTATGCTCTTGCTCATACAGGGTCAGGTTCAGCTACTGCCAGAAGCTGGGAATGGATGACATGGGATGGACCACTCAGTAATTTCCCTGCTCTGTTCATTCAGTCTGACAGTGGTCTGGCACTGGTCACTGTTGGAAGACAGGATACTGGGCTGGATGGACCACTGTTCTTACCAAGTATGTCCATTTTTATGTTCTGATGCACTCTCAAGTAACTGGTCACCCACAACTTACTACTGAGGTCATTAGGAACTGATGATGCTCAGCAGCTCAGAAGAGGTAGTAAGCATATTATAATATTGAGCACAAACACTGCAAAATCCAATGGGAGATGATGGGATTTACCAAAGCACCTTGTAGGGTCAAGCTCCAATACCTCAACTTGCCACTTGGAAAGGAAATGACATTCAGAGCTGATACAGGCAGAACAACAGACTCTAGGAGTGATGATGCTAATTCCTTTTCCAGCAGTGACCCACATCACTTCAGCCAAGTCTCGCCTTCACAGGCCAGGAGTTTCAATAGTGCTAAGTCTCCTATCTGCCATGTAACAGCTGCACAGCTTGCAAACATCTATCAGCCCACCATTTGGTGCAATCCTTTCCAGAACATCTCTCATTTCCAAAACAGATCATGCAGAGATTGGGGAGACAATAGTTGTTTAAGTTAGTGCAGTGTGAGATATTAAACTGTCAAGGTAATTTATGAGCTTTTTTAAACAATATATTTGTTTTTGTTTCATATCTAAAACATATCTGCATGATGCCTCAGATGAATTATGCCAGTTATACAGAATCAGACATGCTGTAGTGCAACATGATTAATATTATCCAATAAGGCATATCACAGATCAATATAACTGATCAAAACTCCAGTGGGTGGAGGGGTTGTGTAGCGGGGTGGTCCCCCGCTCCTGCCCTGAAGGGGTTTAAAACAGCCCTGGCAGAGGGCTGGGGCAAAGGGAAAAGCTACTGGGCTGATTGGGGAAGTAGCTGAAGCTGGGCCACACCCTAATCAGGCCCAGCTGGCCCGATAAAGGCTGGGAGCCTTTCTGTGTTCAGAGGGAGAAGGGCCTGGCTGCAGGGATCTAGAGACAGGGTACCTGAGTGGAGCAGGGCTGGGGAAAGGCAGAGGAGCTAGGGAGCTCTAGCCTGGAAAGCCCCAGGCTGCGGCCTAGTAGAAGGCCAAGGGGTACTGGGGGTTGCAGAGGGCAGCCCAGCCCAGCTCAGCCCAGCCCAGCCCAGGGCTAGGCCAAGACAGCAGGTCCAAACCCAACCTTGCTGATGATGAGTGGCCTATACTGCAGTCTGCCCCAGGGAGCGGGGGCTAGTTGGTGGCTGGCAGTGGCCTTATCCTGAGGTGAGGTAGGGATAGTGGGTGGGGGTTCCCTGGGGAGGGGAAACCCAGAGGAAGGGGTTCTGCCAGAGGGTAGCCCTCCAGATACAAGGGCACCGGGGTCTGGGAGGGACATGGGGGCCAGAGGACAGGTGGATCACTGGCCTGCAGGGGGTGCTCCAGGGTGCTGGAAGAGCTAATTCCCAGAAGAGACCAGCAGGAGGTGCTGTAGGGGTGAATCTGCCCCTCTACATGTAGTCAAGCTAAATATTATCTAAGGAGTTACACTGAGTTGTGTTTTCCATTTTGATGTTTCAAAATGAACCTGAAGAACAAACATGTTGCTCTCACTCTTTTTTTAAATAGACTTTTTAAAGGACTTGCTCCAGTTTAGATATTTATTTATTTAGCTTCCATTGAGTGTATCAAAATTGTCTTGTTTAACCATGATCTGATATTTCCATAGGGAAATGGTGACAATTCAGGAGTTAATGTTTCTGTTATGAGAACACATTTGTTATCTCATGATAAAATGGCTTTTGATAGGTGTCAGTACAGTATATGTTGTTTGCAAAAGAAATTGAATTAGGAGTTGGCCATTTGATACTTTATCAATAATTAACAGGTTAGGTGAGCTGTAAGAATCAATTACCTTATTTGTACCTAGAGGATGCAGTTTCCATGTATTCTCTTCTTTACAAATTTCTCCTCATATACTGTCTCACAGAATGGAACACAAAACAAAGAAGCTAAAAATCACAAAAGGAGTTGGTACAATGCTCGTAATAAAGGTGTTTCCACTCTGGAATTGTTAAAGAGCTTTGAGCTCACTAGCTCCTGGCCAATACAGCAGAGCAGTAAAGTAGAACTTCTTTGAAGTGTTCTACTCCATTTACTTGTCAGAGATGGTCTAGATAATACTTAGCCTTGCAGGGGACTGGACAACATAACCGCCTGAGGTCCATTCCTGTCCTATGATTCTATTTTATAGGTTAAATATTTATTACATTAAAAAATGATTTGCTGCAGTATTTTTCCACTGGGTGTTTGCAAATTTGATGTCACCATGAAAGATTAATGTGTGTTTAAGCAAAGAGAGTAACCTAATTTAATTACTGAGGACAATTCTTAAATAATGCTTTACTGACTTCTAAGCAATTAAAACCATTGTCTTAAAGACAAACTAATGCAGCAGTGTGGATCTCGTTTGACAAAAGACATTTATTCTGCCTCCCATGTCATTTTGCTTTAAAGCTTCAGGTGTACAGTATTGTTAGCCTGGCTAATATTTTTTTCTTGTGTAAAACAAATAATAATGAACAGAAATGAGAGTGGGAGCTGTGGGGAAAGAAGTTAACAATAAGAAGAAATCTTAAAGTCTATTATTCATAATATAACTATCATGATTGTATGAATGATATTAATAATTACCAGACTAGAGTGTGCCTTAGCCACAAGCTCTCCATAAGGAGCAACACGTAGTTGTTCTGCCCCATTAACAGAGTAGGGCTCCTCAGGAAGTTTCCATCTGGACTCTGGTTCCTCCTTTGCCCAAATACGGGAAGTTATCTGTACCAGTCCTACACCTGGCATAATTTACTTCTACCTCCATACAGGCCCAACTGTGCTGGGCTGATGTGCTGCAGGGATGGAGCTAAGAACTGCCCCATTTTTCACTTCAGATCACCCTTTCATGTCCACCCTTCATGGGAAAGGGCACAGCAGTCCTATGGAGGCTGCTTTCTTTTCTCTTACTATTAAAGAGGTAGCCAATGGAGGGGAGAACTGCACACACCCTTGCTCCCATATGTGGGTGCATCACATTGTGCTCCTAGTGATTTTCATACACAACTCTCAAAATGCCTTATAAAGAAGCTACATGCAGTGTTGTTGTAGCCATGCTGGTCTCAGGATATTAGAGAGACAAGGTTGGTCAGGTAATATTTTTCATTGGACCAACTTTCTGTTGGTGAGAGAGACAAGTTTTCAAGCTTACACAGTGCTCTCCTTCAGGTCTGGGAAATATACTCAGAGTTTGCAACTAAAAACTCATGGATGGTCTGTGCCAGCTGACTCAGGCTCATGAGACTCAGACTAGGGGCTGTTTAATTGTAGTGTAGAGGTTTGGGCTCGGGCTGGGGCCCAGACTCTAGGACGCTGTGAGGTGGGAGGGTCCTAGAACTCAGGCTCCAGCCCGAACCCAAACATCTACATTGCAATTAAAAAGCCCCGCAAGCCCAAGTCAGCCAGCATGGGTCAGCCACGGTTGACTAATTGCAGTGTAGGCACAGGGACCACATCACACCTAAATACAATGTGGAACAGATTGTTTATCAAAAATAGTTAACACATATTTCAAGGGACTATTCAAGGTTAAGTGGCCTGTTAACAAGTCTCCAGACATGGGGCGGGGGGGGAAGGCTGGGGAAAGCGTATTAGTTGTAATAAGTTATAAATGCAGCATCTTTATTCAGTCTGATTTTTAGTATCTAGCAAAGTTATGAATTTAAGCTCCCAGGCTCATCTTTTCAAGGTGTTGTGAAGGTTTTCCTTTTAGAGATCAGATATGGAGTGACTGCTTTGTGAAAAGTGATCACCTACAGGTGATATGGTGCTTTTGTCTTGGGTGAACGCTTTCCATAAAGTAATCACACTCCATTTATGAAGAAACCTGCACACCTTCAAAAGACAAGACTGGAAGCTTAAATTAATAAATTTGATAGATGCTAAAAATCATGGACTGAATAGTGACACTGCGTTTGTGGCTTATTACATTTATCTATAACCCATTTAACTCCCTCACCCTCCGTGGCTTTCTCCCAGCTCATGATGGAGAGGTGTTCATGGGCCACTTTGCTTTCAATGATCCCTTGAAATATGCGTTAACTATTTATACTAAACAATCTATTCCACCTTGTATTTAGCTGTGACACTGAGTACATTTCCCAGACTTGAAGAAGAGCTCTGTGTAAGCTCAAAAGCTTGTCTCTCTCACCCACAGAAGTTGGTCCAATAAAATATATTACCTCACTCACCTTGTCTCTCTCAAGCAGGTATATGACCATTATTCCAGTGTTACAGATAGGAAATTGAAGAACAGAGATGGATTGTCTTTATTTATATCTATTACATAATAAAACTCTACTGGGCACAATGGTATCTTGCTAAATTTACACAACCAAGTTCTGAATAGAAGTCACAGATCAGTAGGTTGGCTCACTACAACATGTCAGGTAAGTGTCTCCTTAAATATGTGCAGATACAATTCCTGATTTTTTTTACCAACATGTTCAGCACATCTCTCATTTTGTTTCCATCAATTTTTCATGTAGTCCTTTCTATTGTAGTTTATTGGTTTAATTTAAACTGGCAATATCTGTTATTGAATTTTATTATATTTATGAGAAGATCTGTTATATATTCATTAAACTTTATCCTGCTCATTAAAGAGTCTGTGTTTTTGGCCAAAATCTGCACTGTGTAAAGGACTAGATAAATATTTCATTTAAATAACATCTTTCCAATTCAAGGGACATTTATGAAAAACAAATCCTCAGTTGAACACTAAATGAGTATTTTATCTTTATTCATCTAGAGAACAAATTATTGGTACAGATCCGTCCCTCCATCAATAAATATGCATTAATATAATGGTAGTAATAAAATGATCCCCATATGAAATAGTTTCAAAAGACATTCCAATTAAAAACAAAATCAACCTATATTTAACATATTATATTGTAAAGCCAGATTTAAACTTCATGTTTGATGTGGACACTATATATCTGGAAATTAAATGTTTTTACATCCTTTACACTTAAATATTAGAAAGTGGGTTAAAGGATCAGAGGGGTAGCCGTGTTAGTCTGAATCTGTAAAAAGCAACAGAGGGTCCTGTGGCACCTTTGAGACTAACAGAAGTATTGGGAGCATAAGCTTTCGTGGGTAAGAACCTCACTTCTTCAGTCTTGCATCTGAAGAAGTGAGGTTCTTACCCACGAAAGCTTATGCTCCCAATACTTCTGTTAGTCTCAAAGGTGCCACAGGACCCTCTGTTGGGTTAAAGGAGACTTTCCAGTCTTAGAATCCAAACCTCTTTTTTCATTGAGGTCAATGACAAATTTCCTTTTGATGTTACTTGAACAATACCTGGCCTACTGGTGATCTAACCAACATGCATATATCTATGGAGTTGTTTATGAAATTAGAATAATAAAACCATAGAAATGTAGGGCTAGATGGGACTCAGAGGTCATAAAGTCCTGAGGCAGGACCATGTATATCTAGTCTGTCTCTGACAGGTGGTTGCCTAACCTGTTCTTAATTACCTCTAATGATGGGGATTCCACAACCTCCCTTGAAAGCCTATTCCAGAGCTTAACTACCCTTACAATTAGAAAGATTTTCCCTAATATCTAACCTAAGTCTCTCTTGCTGCAGATTAAACCTATTACTTCTTGTCCTACCTTTCCTGTTCTCAATTTGCCCTTTGTGGTTACAAGCTTCCCCTAAAACTAACAGTGGGTAGTTATGAATCACAAGCCTTGTGATTATAGATAGTTCTGCTTTTGTACTTCACCCTGCCTTCAAAAATCCCCTTTCTCCAAAAACCCCCTTCTTCCAGTCAACTTGACTAATGTTCAGGCCCAAGCCAAAATACAGGCCTACCTGAGCCAACCAAAATTTAGGCCTAGCAAATTTTTCTACAACAATCCCCCCCCCCCCTTTGATGCCTATTTGGCATCACCTTGGCCTAAACTTCCATATTCATGAGCCCACTAATCTCCTCCTCCTTCCTTTTCCCTTTTCTCATCCCAACTTTTATCATAAATTTCATTAACAATAATCAATGCCACCTGCTCCCTTGCATTGGGCCTAGCAGAAAAATTACAAGCACAGCAATATCCCTTACAACAGCAATAACAAAAGCACAACACCAAAGCAAATAACCCTACTACAGCAGTCAGTCCACCTATTGTAACAATACGGTGGGGTTTACGCATAATCTTAGTTATTGCACACAGCACATCTTGACTAGTACACAAAGAAGACATCTATAGGCTGTCTGAAAGGCACCTTTTTCCACCTGATATACATTTTCAAGGATGTGAATTTGTCCCTGTAAGTCAGAAATTTTCTGGACCTCTGGTAACAATGAGAGCAGATTTTGGAAGCGGTCGGGCACTAAGGTCATCTAGTTAAAGGGCATCTGATACCTGAGGGTTGATTGTAACTTTTTATCCACAGGCCAGTAGATAACATGGTTGTCTGCGGTTGTAGTGAGGTTAAAATTGGCATCATGTATGATATGGACCGAAACATACACACAACTGTTATTAGCCTGGAAGAGCATCTCTCCTTGTAGGAGAGTTCCTTGTCCCATGCCCTCCCAACAAACAGTCGTAAACAGTAACAATTTTGTTTGGTTTGAGTTTACATACACATTGAAGCTGTGGGGGTTCCGGCCAAAACATCCATTGGTTTCCTATCCTGATCCAAACATTGGGTGTTATTTCAGGAGCACTGACTATGAATCAGCTAGGCATACCAGGTGGCTTGATTTCCCAAATGTTTCAAAGGTTACTGTTAGACAGTACAGTTCTAAGACATGGTGGTCCACTGATGAGCAGCCATGCTGTGCTGAAGAGAGCCTGTGACAAGGGCTGGCAGCGGGTAGAGATATGAGATGATGTATTTTTTACTACACTGTCATGAAGTTGTAAAAGTCCCCATACAGTATTTAAATAAATGCTGTAAAAATATTATTCCAAACTTTTTAGTGCTTCGTCAAATATGATACAGTACTATGCCTCTGTGGCTGGGCATTTAATAAAGAACTCTTAATCAATCTTGCTTTATAAATCTATTTGTTTTCTAATCAACTGAAAATCAGCTAGACAAATGACATCCCTCACTCAGGTGATTGGAACCCTAGTACATAATTGTTAGGTCACATTTGCCTAATCCAGGGGTGGGCAAACTTTTTGGCCTGAGGGCCACATCTGGGAATAGAAATTGTATGGCGGGCCATGAATGCTCAGAAAATTGGGGTTGGGGTGTGTGAGGGGGTGAGGACTCTGGTTGGGGGTGTGGACTCCAGGGTAAGGACAGAAATGAGTTCAAGGTGCAGGAGGGGGCTCCAGGCCAATGGGAGCTGCGGGGGAAGTGCTTGGGGGCAGGGGCAGTGTGTAGAGCAGAGCCCCCTGGCTTCCCCTACATGTATGAACCAGAGCAGGGCCATGCTGTTGCTTCCAGGAGCTGCATGGAGCGGCCCCCGACTTTGCTCCCTGGCTGGCGGGGCAGAACGCCAGAGCGGGGCAAGTGCCAGACCCTGCTCCCCAGCAGGAGTTCGAGGGCCAGTTTAAAACGGCTGGTGGGCTGGATCCGGCCCATAGGCCATAGTTTGCCCACCCCTGGCCTAACTCATACTTATTGGGGACTCTTGATATAATGGAGAGAATAAAATATAAGCTAAACGAAAAATTCTTGCAAATTTGGATTTTACTGGACATTCATTTAAAATAAAATACATTAAGCCATGTTCAATGGCAAATAAAATATTCTTGTTTTATAGTTTTATTTAAGTCATATGAATCAGTTATTACTGTCCATTACTTTTCAGTTACAACCATGGAATGAACCCAGTCTGTTGTTCATTCTGCCTTTTCAATATCTCCTGGCTTCTCCATTGTGGACTGAAAACAAATTTTGAAATGTCAAAAGTTGTGGCAAAATGGAATTGTTGTCCTCTTAACAGCTCTACACTTAGCTTTAACTGTATTATGCAAGGGAAATATTATTCCCATTTATTTATGGCATATTTGGCCAAATGTTCATATTCTCAAATGCAGCTAGTACTTGTCTGTCAGAAATCTTTTTATTCTGATTTTTATAGTTATTTTGGTTTCCTTCATTTCTATTTCTCTCTCCTTTGTAAATTGTCACATGGATATATTCTACTGGTTCACTTGGAGCAAAATGCCATTTTGCTAATTTCACTCACTCTGCATACGTTTTTGGCTTAGTTTAAGATTATATTAGTCATTTGTTAAGGAAAACAGCTATGATTAAGATGCACTGTGATTACATGTACCTTGATAATTACAGTAAACTACTCCAGATGTACCAAAGGCATAAATCTATAGCTGCAAGGGCAGAGAGTCATAAGTCCCCCACCAGTGCTAAGGAAATACTGTCTCTTTAAAATTAGTCAGGTGTACTCACCAGAGGGTCTCTCCCATTCTGAAGATCTCACTCTGATAATGAGGCAGACATGCTCAGGGCTTGCATGCTCAGAGTCTGTAGGACCTATCTGTAATGTAACTAATAAAGAGAGTCATGGTTTAAACTTTACATGCTAGTCTCACTCTGGTTCCTGAAGTACAGAGGCTGCAACATACTAACAAGAAAGGTACTCTTGGCTGCCTGGCCATGCTAGAAAGCACAACATGGTGTTAGAAGTGGCCACACTCTGGCTGTTTTTGTCAGGGGTGCAGTGGATCAGTACATAGTGCAAAGCGCTACATACAAAGGAAACTGCAATCCACAGATCAGCAGAAACCACACAGAAAGTACAGAGCACTGAGACACTACAGAGTTAGGTGGATGCAAGGTAGCTTATGTCGACCTACCGATGTAAGTGTCTACACTAAAATTTTGCTTTCAGCGACGTCACTGCCCTGCTAGGCCGATTTTAATAACTTCACCTCCATGAGAGGACTGCCTACACAAGGAGCATAGGGTAGACACACAAAAGGGATTGAATCACTGGTGAAGACGTAATATAGGTCAACGTAATTTTTTAGTGTAGACATGCCCACAAGGCACAGTGGATTTCTGTTCACTGCAATAAAGAACCCAAGGCACTGAGTCTCAGCGCCCAAGTCAGCTGACTCAGGTTCATGGTCTTGGGTTGTGGAGCTATAAAATTGCAGTGTAGATGTTTGGACATGGATTGGAGCCTGAGCTTTAAGACACTGCCCCCCCCCCCTTGGGGGGGGGGGGGGTCAAGAGCCTGGACTCCAGCCTGAGCCTGAACATCTAGACTGCAGTTTTTTAGCCCCGCAAGCCTGTCAGATGAGCTGGGTCAGCTGCATCTGTGTGTAGGGTCTTCTATTGCAGTGTGGACATACCAAACATGCAAGTGAAACAAACAAAAAACACCTGAAGATGCAGGGCTTCAAGCCACCCACACTTATCTTTCCTTGGTACTCTTGCTGAGAATTGGAGGAGTAGGTAACTATGCTTCTACCTTTATACGAAACTTCGGGAATTGTTAAAATAGAAGAGGACATAAAAATAGCCTTTTGACTGCACCCAGTGAGAGAGGAGGCATTGGAAGTTTATAACACATTCGTACATTAGCCAACTGAAAATCCTCCCACTTTGGATGAGTTCTCAGCAATGCTTAGGCACTATGGTGACCCTAAGAAAAATGTTGTGTTTGAACATTACCAGTTCTAGTCTCACTCACACCTAAGGGAAGAACAGATAGGTAAGTATGTCACAGAACTGAGGCAAAACACAAACCGTGAGCTTGGAAATACTGAAAATGACATGCTCAGAGACAGTAGCACTATATACCACAAAGGTCGTGTATAATGTGCATGCTCCAGTACAATGCAGTATGAGCTATGCCATTCTATTTTAGTACTGTTAGGATATTACTGTAGACATGAAAAGTAATACAAACTATAGTATAAACCTCAAGCAAGGACCATAGTAAAACAATAAAAGGACTTTGGTTGATTGCTATTCATTTTGATGTATACAAATTACAATGGTAAGGCAAAAATGTTATGTGTTTACTGTGTATTTGTAAGTTCACTATGCACTTGGTGCCATATCTTCAGCATAGCTCCAATGCAGTCAGATTACACCAGCTAGGAATATGGCTCTTTGATAGGAGAGTTAATGGAATACATTTGGGGAAAAATTATACCAAATATTATTTATTTATTTGGTCATAAAATCTTTTTAGAGATTAACTAAAATGCTCACATGACAGTATTATCTAAATCTTAGTTCTAATTCACGATTATTGGTTTTTTTACTACTTCCTTTATTATCAACTATCAACAAATTTGTACTTAAAATCACATTATTTTGAACTATAAAAGACATGGTTAATGGGGCTTTATCACAGAGCTTGATTTCGGTTAAGTATTGTATTCAATCAAAACAACCTGTGCAACCTAAATACTTACTTATTTCTTTGCAGAAGACAAAGACGTTATAGTAGTAGTACCTTTGTAATCCTTTTGGAATTACTTTGTCATTTCAATTATAATTTTTAATGTATTATCTATAATTTTCATAGTTCAATCATCATGAGTAATTTATGACCTAATAAAAAAAAATTCAAAGTACAAAACAAGCAAATCACAAGGATGCAAATTACGTGTCTTCGTAAAGTCCTCCAAACACTATATACATTTTTAAAATGAAACTAAAATGTTAATAAAGATTGGATGATATGCTCCCATCAGGATACAGATGCCACCAAAACTGGAATTTAGTGGTTCGTGAACCCCAGCAATGGCCTGCATCCACATCCTCATTCACTAGAGGAATCAGAATATCCTTTTGAGATTTGCATCCTCAACTCCTCTTGTACTCATCTTCTCGCAAGGTCCCCAGTCATCACTGCCGTCTTATGTGAGGAACAAAGTCTGTCTGCCACTAGCCTTTTCTATGCTTTACAGGTATGTGCTGGCTGACTACTCCCCTTCCACTACGACTTCTTGGGGAATGGTTGGTTAGACCTCACCCACCAGTTCAAAGAAGGTCATTCGAGGGCTAATACTGGGTATGAAATTCTCTACCCAGAGGCATAGAATCATAGAAGATAAGGGTTGGAAGAGACCTCAGAAGGTCATCTAGTCCAACCCCCTGCTCAAAGCAGGACCAATCCCAACTAAAACATCCCAGCTAGGGATTTGTCAAGCCTGGCCTTAAAAACCTATAAGGATGGACATTCCACCACCTCCCTAGGTAACCCATTCCAGTGCTTCACCACCCTCCTGGTGAAATAGTGTTTCCTAATATCCAACCTGGACCTCCCCCATTGCAACTTGAGACCATTGCTCCTTGTTCTGTCATCTGCCACCACTGAGAACAGCTGAGCTCTATCCTCTTTGGAACCCCCCTTCAGGTAGTTGAAGGCTGCTATCAAATTCCCCCTCACTCTTCTCTTCTGCAGACTAAACAAGCCAAGTTCCCTCAGCCTCTCTGCGTAAGTCATGTGCCCTAGCCCCCTGATCATTTTCATTGCCTTCCGCTGGACTCTCTCCAATTTGTCCACATCCTTTCTGTAGTGGGGGGCCCTAAAACTGGACACAATACTCCAGATGTGGCCTCACCAGTGTTGAATAGAGGGGAATAATCACTTCCCTTGATCTGCTGGCAATGCTCCTACTAATGCAGCCTAATATGCCATTAGCCTTCTTGGCAACAAGGGCACCCTGCTGACTCATATCCAGTTGCTCATCCACTGTAATCCCCAGGTCCTTTTCTGCAGAACTGTTGCTTAGCCAGTCGGTCCCCAGCCTGTAGCGGTGCATGGGATTCTTCCATCCTAAGTGAAGGACTCTGCACTTGTCCTTGTTGAACCTCATCAGATTTCTTTTGTCCCAATCCTCCAATTTGTCTAGGTCACTCTGTACCCTATCCCTGCACTCCAGGCTATCTACCTCTCCCCTAGCTTAGTGTTATCTGCGAACTTGCTGAGAGTGCAATTAATCCCATCCTCCAGATCATTAATAAAGATGTTGAACAAAACCTGCCCCAGGACTAACCCCTGAGCACTCTGCTTGATACCGGCTGCCAACTAGACATCGAGCCATTGATCACTACCTGTTTGAGTCCGACAATCTAGCCAGCTTTCTATCCACCTTATAGTTCATTCATCCAATCCATAGTTTTTTAACTTGCTGGCAAGAATACTGTAGGAGACTGTATCAAAAGCTTTGCTAAAGTCAAGATATATCATGTCCAGTAATTTCCCCATATCCACAGACCCAGTTATCTCATCACAGAAAGCAATCAGGTTGGTCAGGCATGACTTGCCCTTGGTGAATCCATGTTGACTGTTCCTGATTACCTTCCTCTCCTCCAAGTGCTTCAAAATGGTTTCCTTGAGGACCTGCTCCATGATTTTTCCAGGGACTGAGGTGAGGCTGACCAGTCTGTAGTTCTCCAGGTTCTCCTTCTTCCCTTTTTTTAAAGATGGGCACTGTATTTGCCTGTAGCAGGGCAATCACCCTGCTCCAGCCCAGAAAGGGATAAAAAGCAGCCCTTGGAGAAGGCTGGGGCTGTGAGCCAAAAAGGCTAGGCTGATTGGGGAAGCAGCCACAGCTGGGGCCATGCCCCAATCAGACCACAGCTGGCCCTATAAAAGGGCTGTGAAGCAGGGGCTGAGACAGTCTTTCTCCAGCTTTGGAGGGAGAAGGACTTGGCTGCTTGGGAGCTCAGGGTACTTGAGACAGAGCAGTGCTGGGGAAATGGAGGAGGAGCTGGGGAGCTCCAGCCTGGCAAATCCCCAGGCTGCGGGCCTGATCAAAGGCCAAAACAGGTACTGGGGTTGCAAAGGTGCAGCCTGGGGTTAGGCAGAGGCAGCAGGTCCAACCTCCCCCCCTTGCCAATGATGAGTGGTTTACAGACTGCAGTCTGCCCCAGTGGAAGTAGAAACTGAGGCAAGATGGGTTTAGAGGTTGGGGGTTCCCCTGGGAGAGGAGACTCAGAGCAGGGGTACTGGAGGGGCAGAACCCCGAGGTAAAGGGAACCAGGGTCCAGGCAGGACACGGGGCCTGAGACAGGTGAGCCACCAGCCTGCAGAGGGTGCTCCAGGCTGAAATTGAATTAATTCCCAGGATTACCAGCAGGAGGTGCTGTACCGGTGAGTCTTGCCTCGCTACATTGCCTTTTTTCAATCGTCCAGGACCTCCGTGATTGCCATGAGTCTCAAAGATAATGGCCAATGGCTCTGCAATCACATCAGCCAATTTCTTCAGCACCCTCAGATGCATTAGATCTGGACCCATGGACTTGTCCATGTTCAGCTTTTCTAAATAGTCCTTAACCTGTTCTTTCACCACCGAGGGCTGCTCACCTCCTCCCCATATTGTGTTGCCCAGGACAGCAGTGTGGAAGCTGACCTTGTCTGTGAAAACCGAGGCAAAAAAAAGCATTGAGTACTTCAGCTTTTTCCACATCATCTGTCACTAGGTTGCCTCCCCCATTCATTAAGGATCCCATACTTTCCCTGAACTTTTTCTTGTTGCTAATATACCTGTAGAAACCCTTCTTGTTACCCCTAACATACCTTGCTAGCTGCAACTCCAGTTGTGTTTTTGCCTTCCTGATTACACCCCTGCATGCTCGAGCAATATTTTTATACTCCTCCCTAGTCATCTGTCCAAGTTTCCACTTCTTGTAAGCTTCCTTTTTGTGTTTAAGCTCACCAAAGATTTCACTGTTAAGCTAAGCTGGTAGCCTGCCATATTTGCTATTCTTTCTGCACATCGGGATGTTTTTTTCCTGCGCCCTCAATAAGGCTTCTAAAATACAGCCAGCTTTCCTGGACTCCTTTCCCCCCTCATATTAGTCTCCCAGGGGATCCTGCCCATCAGTTCCCTAAGAGAGTCAAAGTCTGCTTTTCTGAAGTCAAGGAGAGTAGCAAAATACAGACCCTGAAGCTAACTCAACCATCTCATGGTCACTGCTGCCCACTTCTGCTTCCCCTACCTGAAACAGCAGGGATTGGCTTGATCTTCACCTTGTTGCTAGCAGCAGCTGATGGAACTTCAAATACCAGAAGCCTTTTCACTGGCTAGCTTAACCCCTTGAAAGACCCTAGTTGGATTGGCAGGGTTGGTGACCTGAGCTGGCAGTCACCAGAAGAGGCAAAAAAAAGTGGGTGGTGGCTGGAGGTCAGTGGCTAGAACTCAGCAATGGTGAGGTGGGAACCATCTGGGAAGGGTGGGTGCATGGGGATCCTGGGTCCCAGAAACAGCAACTCGCCTCTCCTTACTTTTGGATCCAGCTGAACATAAAAAACAGAAGAAGGATATAGATCTTGCCCTCTAGATGCAAACTTTCCCAGGTCCAAGATGTTTGAATCCAAAGTTCTGTCTAGAAGCTGGCATGGTGTTTGGCTAGTGGACCCAGGTAGTCCCACAGCTTCACAGTACACAGGTATGGTGTACTCCCTGAATGTGCTCTTCAAATCTTGTCCTCTTTTCTGCAGTTGAATCACACTGGTTCCACTGCATCCAAGCACGCTTTGTATCAAGAAGGGGCAAGATTTGCCTTATACTGTATCTTTCCCAAGATTAGGTTTAAGGGGCAAGTCCTCCTCCCTACCCACTGGTGCTCTCTGGTCTCAGAGGGAGGATTCCATCCAGCCCAATTACACAAACAATGGGAGCCCTCTGTGTCATACCCATCTACACAGGCTAGGTACAGGGAGAAAGATTTGACCCTATGTGCATATGTAAAGTATGTTGGAACTATACACAACATCATTCTAAATAAGAAGCCTTAATTATTCTTCTGAATTATTAAACATAGATACTGGGAACATCTGATCCCTTAGAATTTTTATTTTTTTTAATTTTTGAGTATTTTACTTTGATCTTTATACTGAAAATGGGACAAAACAGTCTATCAAACTGTAAGCCCTTTGAATGCAGCAGCATTTGGATCCAAACCTATGATTATGAATCAGTGCCTCCAGGAGTTCCTGACCCGGCCACCCTGTGACCAAAGAAAAGGATTGATTTTACAGCTCCGGTTTGGTGTGGCCAAAATCTCATGAGAACAGGTGATGGCAGTAATCCAAGATGGCAACCTTCAATCAGTCTACTTAACCAGTATTGACTCTCTTCAAAATCTCTTTCCAGATACATTTGTTGTCTCCCTTCATGCACTATACTTAAAGTGCTCCAGAGTTTTCAGGAAATCCTTTTTTCTTCTTGACCCAGCTCATGTTCTGACTCCCAGGAAGAAACACATCGTCCCATTTAAAAAAAAAAAATCATATACTCCAAGCTGCTTTCCTAGTCTCCTCACATTAACAAACCCATTATGCTGATCACCAGCCAGTTCTAGACATAGCACTCCGGTGGACAATACTTCTAAATACACACAGCCCAATTCAGCACTGGATTCAGCCACTCACCACCAGTGTTCCCTCTAATTTTTCCCACCCATGTGCAGAATTAATTTTGTTATGTGCACCAATATGGAGATGATGTGTGACGCATCACCTTCATATTGGTGCACATAACAAAATTCATGTGGTTGGGGTAGGCCCAAGGGATTCAGAGTATGCAAGGAGGCTCAGGGCTGGGGCAGAGGGTTGGGGTGGGGAGGAGGGCTCTGGCTGGAGGTGAGGGCTCTGGGGTGGGGCCGGGGATGAAGGGTTTGGGGTGCAGGAGCTTGCTCCAGGGCTACAGTGGGGAGAGAGGACTCCCCCCAGCTCTCTCCATGCAGCAGCACATGGGCTAGTACAGGAGAGGCACCTCTCCCCATCGCGGCAACTGCGGGGCTGGGGCTGCAGGATAGGTGCCCCTCCCCCGGCCCCCTCAGGTCCAGGCCGGGGCTGGGTTTGGGGAGGGGCACCCCGCAACAGGTCTGGGCCGGGCTGCCTGGGTTTGGGCCGGACTGCATCAGCCGTGGCTGGGGCTGGGCCATGCCGTAGCAGCTGGGTCCAGGCCAGGCCACCCGAATTCAGGTCCTGGCTGGGTCTGGTCCAGGCCATGCCACCGCAGACGTGGCAGGGGCCAGGCTGTGCTGCGCCTCCCCGGCCAGGTTTGGGCTGGGGTAGGCGTGCCCCGGCCGCGGTAGGTCTGGGCCACAGCATAGTTGGGGCTGGGGGACCACCCCAGCTGTGGCAGGTTGGGGGCCAGGCTAGGTTGGGGCCAGGGGAGGGGCACCCCTCCCCCAGCCACTGCAGGTCCCCGGGTTGGTTCCCTGAGCCCCTGAACGGTGCTACATAGGCTGCTGCACAGCTGCGTGACCCCACAACTTTCAGGGAACTTAGGTCACCACACAAATTACAGGATCTTTACGTTCCTATGTAAGCTCTCAAGAACAATTAATTCTGGAACTCCTCTACTGGCTACCTTCCTGATTTCTGCAGTGCTAACTAAGGATCCAATTCTGCCACCATTTGTTCTCATGATGAGTTGTACCATATTTCCCTATGCAGTTGCTGAGTTATCTTTTTGACTGTCTATGGTACAGTTAACTCTCAGCTCTGATAGTCACTCATTTCCATTCACCCTCTCAGCACCTAACTTCAGCTCGTACTAAAGTCCTCTTTATTAGAGACTCTGTTGCTGTCTCTCTGCAGCTGGCATCTCAAAGTTCAGAATGACCTCTCCGAGTAGATCATGTGTGCATGTCATAAATTAATTTTATTCCTGTCTTGAGATCTTACCAAGAATATGGCGCCTTACTGTGAGCTGCTGCAGCCACAAGCCATTTCAAATGCAAATAATGATTTGCATTACCACAGCCCTTAATTAGGATGAAAGTAACCTGATTCCATCTTTGCTGTATAGCTATTATTATTAATTATTCTGTGCCATTGAGGGCAGCAAGTTCTTTCTTGTATTTCTTTAAATAGTGCTAAAGGTATAGCTGGGAGCATTTGAGAAAACCTGCTTGGTGAACAAGCTCTAACCTGTGGGAAAGCCTAATTAAAATCAACGGGGAACTTAAATGGATAAAAAATAGGGTAGCAAGGCAATTAAAAATAAATACTTAATTCTAGAAAGACTTTAAAGGAAGCTATAGTTTGCCATTGTCACTTACCATCAACTTAATTAAAATGCCCCAAAAAATAGAAATATCACCTACTGGGGAGACAAAATTTAGGCAAAATGTGAAAGTTAAGGCAGACACCACTAACCACAGGGTTGTAGACAAGGATTAGGCACCTGTGGTTTGATATAGTTGGCAAGCGGTAGTTTGAGCTCTAAAACAAAAGCTTAGATTCGAACACCAACAACCTTTGTTATGACTCAAACGCCAAGGCTGACTCCTTTCCAAAAGACATCCCTTATTCTTCCAAGTTATTTGTTGTGTTCCCAACACATGGCCTCATGCTTTTCTAAGGGATGGTCTACACTGGGGGGGGGGGATCGATCCAAAATACGCAACTTCAGCTACGCGAATAGCGTAGCTGAAGTCGAAGTATCTTGGATCGAATTACCTGGGGTCCAGATGGCGCGGGATCGATGGCCGTGGCTCCCCCGTCGACTGCGCTACCGCCGCTCGCTCTGGTGGAGTTCCGGAGTCGACGGTGAGCGTGTTTGGGGATCGATATATCGTGTCTTAACGAGATGTGATATATCGATCCCTGATAAATCAATTGCTACCCGCCGATACGGCGGGTAGTGAAGACGTACCCCCAGTGTGGTACTTCCATATACCTGATTAGAATGCCTGTGAGTTTCAATTGTGGAATTTCTGTATATTTTTTTTTTATGGGTGAAGGCAGAGTTTTCCATGAGTTCAGCTCCATAGAGGAGGCTATGCTCATTACTTCCTCCATGATCTGCAAGGGCAATGGCTATCTTCCCAAGATATCCCATGCCTCTGCAACTCCCTAACCACTTGTCCCCAGGACACCTATGTGTGGAAGAATGAGACAAGGAATTCTATAATGCAGAGGGAACCTACAAAAATTAATGAGTGCCTGATGCAAAGTAACTTGTGCATGGCCCAGAGGTTGGGTGTGATGGTAGAACAAGCTGAACAGAGCAACCAGCCCCTATATTCCTATATTGTCCCAATCTCTGAATCTGAATCCTCAAGGAGATCCCAAAGCAAAACCTTTCTCGGGAGTAGAAAAAGGGAGATATATGATGTGGAACTGGTACTCCCCTTTTCCATGCTAACCCTAGTGTAGATCCTTGGATTTTTAGCTTTCTTCCAGTCATGGAAGCAGAGGACAGTCTGGTATCCTTAGTTATCATTTTCTTTATCCCCTTTCAGTTTTCTTTGTTTGTGCCTGTCAATGCAGTTGTAACAAAGTCTTTAGTAACATTCCTCATTGCTTCCAGTTTCTATCTTCTGTCTCTGATGGTCACACTCAGAAATGTACCATGAAGAAAGAAGAATGATGAACATTACTTGTAGAATGGAATCCTAACAGAGACCTAATTCTGAACATTACATTACACTGTGGGTTTGGCCTTGTTTCAATGCTCTGAAGTTCAGATTCATCTGGTGTAGTACTGCTGCCTCACTATTTATTTCTAGCTTAAAGGGAGAAAGAAAATGAGACAGGATGCTTTTGCAAAGGAGCTAGAGGGGGCTATTTGTTAACCAAATATCTCACTACATCTCTATTTATTGACACTTAAGTCAAAACAGGCAGAAGCACTGTCTCACCTTCAGGTCATTCATTCCAACATAGCAACATTAACCTTGTTACCTTCACATAGAGTTATTATACAAATGCCATATATGTCTAGTTCTTCAGCTAGTCCTGGTAGCTGTGACTTATGTGTTCAGTTGGAAAAAAGGCAAATAGGTTCAATAGATGGAATTCAGCAGCTTACTAATTACTTATTATTATTATTTATTAGTTATTTGCATGTGATAATACAATTAAGGGTAGTAATAATAATAGTAAAACTAGTAGCTTAGTTAAAAGAAAATCATCCCCATTGTGTTTTGAAGGGGGGAGGGGGAATCACTCTGGACATTGATCCCTCCAGAGTGTTAAAATTAGAGAGCATAGTCAGTTTTAACCCAGATATACAATTACTGGAGTACAAAGTGGTATGAAGATGTATGCACTGTTTCTTAAAAAAAAAAAGCAGATGGGAATGAGGGCCTGCATATGGGCCTGGGATCAGCTAGCTAGCTGCAGCTAAATCTCCAAATTGGCCAGATCACCTGATTGGCTGAATGGTTTTTGCCAGGACTCTTAAATTCAGTAGCAGCTCTTGGCCTCTGGTATTTCAATGCACTTGCCTGCAGCAGTGGTTTCTCCTGTTTCTGTCTTATTGCCAGCATTGTTATGTATTGCTGTCTTACCTTTCCCCTGTCCCAGACTTCCTCCTGGTTCCTGACTCTGGATCTTACCACTAGGCTTGACTGCTCATGTCCTGCTCTGTGACAATAACTGAGGCAACAGAGGTGCATTCCAGGCAGATGCTCTGAAGTGAAGAAAAAAAGAGAGTGAGGATCAGGGTAGTTTTAGGGATAATCCTGTTTTCCTAATTCTAATCAAGTTCCTTAGTCAGTGGTAGAAGTAAGACACCCTTTCTGTGATTCTTCACCATTGTCACATGACAAGTGATGGGCAAGCTAGCAAGTTATAAGGCTTAAGTAAGTATATTGAAATTGTTTCTCTATAAGTAATACAGTATAAAAGCAAATTTTCCTTCCCCATAGTATTACTTTCATTCCTCACTTCTGTAGTGGGCTTGTCACATTCCCCTCAGCCCAAATCAAGAATTAACTTGCATTTTAAAAAAATGCTACAACACAAATAATTTGCGCCCCCATCTTTTTTTTTTTTTTTTTTTGCATTGGCTTGTCAGCATAATACTACCACTACATCAACTGGAACTTGACAACTGATAAACAGCAGTTTATTAGACTTTTGGGCAAATTTCACAAGCTGACTTGTTTGTGAGGGTACTTGAGTAGTCTCAGCAAATCAGGAATTCTGCACAGACAATGATAACTTAAAACTTAGTAGGTTCTGTTAAATAAATGACTTATCAGTTCATCTCTTCCTGCTTCTACTGAGGATGACATTAAACTGGGTCACAGGTCATCTGCTCAGTCAATAATAATAACTTAAAGGCCAACAGAATATTTGTTATTTGCATTGTGGTAGCATTTAGGAGCCCCAGTCATGGACCTGGAATCCATTGTACTAGGTGCTATAGAAACACACAACAAAAAGAGAGCGAGGCGTCTGATGAAGTGGGCATTCACCCACGAAAGCGTATGCTCCAATACTTCTGTTAGTCTTAAAGGTGCCACAGGATCCTCTGTTGCTTTTTACAGATTCAGACTAACACGGCTATCCCTCTGATACTTGACAACAAAAAGAATTTTTTTTGCTTCTTTCCTAAGAGCCAGTTTAGAATGCCCTTCCCTTGGCTTAGTAGCCTCTTACTCTGTGAGTAGTTCCAGTGACTTCAATGGATTATTGGTGGAGTGAAGTACTCTTCAACGTGAGGAAGGCTCATAGGCAGCTCAGATACACTTAAAAAAAAAGTAATAAAATGTAAAATACAACACAAACACACACACACTCTTTCCTTTAGTTTCTATATTCATTCAGCTCCAATTCATCTGTAGGTGAAATTTTCCACTTATGCATGTACCAGTTAAGTGCCACTTAAACCCTACTTAAGCTTGAACAATAGGGATTGAGTCGGACGATTTCTGAACAGGCCTTGAGTGAGCCATCTGCACAGGGGTGCATTTCACATACTCCTCACTACCACTTCAAATTGTGCATTTCACATGGCTCCCAGTGCATATGGTTCTTTAAGGCCTTATGTAGCACTTAATTCTAGTGTTCAGAGACACATCCCGATTTCAGTGAAGTCATTGGAAGTTTTTCTATTAATTTGCATGAGGCCAGAAGATACTGCTAAGCATTTCAGCAATACACAGGGCCTCATGCAAGCTTTCTCTGTATTAAGGTTAAATTAATGTGTTTATTTGATTATTATTTTTATTATTTAGTTTTGTATTGCAGTAGCTCCTACAGACCCAACTTAGGATCAGTGCCCCATTGTACTAGACACTGTATGCACATATAATTAAAAGGCAGTCTTTTCTCCAGAGAGTTCATGGCTATTTTCCACTTCATAAGGAAAGCTGTAATGTCTGATCATATTACTTATTGGTTTAGGAAAGACAAATTTCTAAAACAAGAGGATAGCATCAAATGTGTAAATCAAGTGGTTTTAAGAGAGAACTGGCAGGAACATCACTCCAAAATTAAGTTTACCTCACAGGAAACACTTCCTGTGGCAATTCAAGTGCCATCAACCAAAACTCGGAGATTCAAAACTGTTTAGTTACCTCTTCCCAGTATGATATTTCCCTTTGCATTATCAGGATCCGATAAGATCAGAAAGAGAAGGGTCAAAATACTTGTAGAAAGGCTCTTCTTGTGGTATAGTTTAAC
Source organism: Terrapene triunguis (assembly GCF_002925995.2). Lineage (NCBI taxonomy): Eukaryota > Metazoa > Chordata > Testudines > Emydidae > Terrapene > Terrapene triunguis. The sequence goes on from NW_020664404.1 coordinate 16,440,455, forward strand.
CAGAAGTTACTGGGCTTAACAGTGTTCACTTATACAGCAGGGATAGTAATTCCCTCCATTGCCCTCTTGGGTATCAATTTTTTTTTTTTGATGCAGAAAATAGCACCTGTAATTTGAAAGGGCAGGTTGAGGCCACTCTGAAAACTTGACCCAATTGTGTGTAAAATTCAGTGACTTGTATAGTGTAGTGTGAGTTCATAGTACTCCTAGGAAATTAATTTATTCAAATTAAAGCAGTGTACTTTAAATATGTATACAATGTGAATATAAAATGAACTGTGTGTGAATTTTACTTAAACTATTAAAATAATGTGAAAGATTTAATTTCATCTGAGTTAGGAATGGAAATCAAACATTAAAGACGCCACTCCATGCTTAACTCACCCAATTATGATTTTGTGAGCTAGCTATGCAAATGATGTGACTTGCATTTCTGGTTTTTGGATTCTAGTCCTGTAACTCTACCTTATTCCTTCCAGTAAATTATCAGAAGAATAACTCGAGTGTTAACGTCCAGATGGGATCTTTCTGTGGTGAAGATTTAAATCTTTAGATGTGATGAAATGTGTGTTCAGGGTGATTTCTGTGTTTCTTTTTTCAATTAGGGAAACATTTGAAACAAACTATATAGCCTCAATAAAACTATATGTCTACTTGCTCTAGTAATTCTTTGTTGTGTTTCACTTTATTTCTGATTAGTCTGCTGTTGCAATTGTACACATATATGTATGTAGTTATCTATAAATATTGTAGCGATGTTTCTAGCCCTCCCTTTGGAAAATGTTCCAACATAATAAATAGTACAATAAATTGTCCATCTGCAGGCCACAAGAAAGTGGAATAAAAGCATTTTTATAGTGCTTGTTATCTTTATAATACTTTAGGAACATTATCTAATTAACCCTCACAACAGCCCTTTGAGGTAAGTGAATATTATCATTCCCCTTACTAACAGTTAATGATACTAGAGCAGAGTACTCACCCCAGTGAAACACCCAGTCAGTGAACACTTGAAAAATTTGGAATGAGTGAGTTGCTCAAAACCACAGGGATCCATTCTCTGAACTGAGGGCTTGTCTACATGGACAAGTTGTCTGCAGCAAGCTGGGGTGTGAATTTACCCTGCACTAGCCTGCCATGGATTAACTATCCATATGGCCTCTGCTGACCCTTTTCCTGTTTCAAAGAGGTCTAGATCAAAGCACATTAATAAACTGCTAATGTGCATCAGGAGGGTCCACAAGGACAGTTGTTCCATACCAGATCAGGACAGATTCACACCCGAGTTTGCCACTGTCATAACTATAAAGGGAAGGGTAACAGCTCTCTGTGTACAGAGACTCCAAATCCTTTTACCTGTAAAGGGTTAAGAGGCTCGGGTAACCTGGCTGACACCTGACCCGAAGGACCAATAAGGGGGCAAGATACTTTCAAATCTTGGGGGGGGGAAAGGCTTTTGTGTGTGCTCTTTGTTTTAAGGGGTGGTTCGCTCTTGG
>NW_020664404.1:16441960-16714601 GCF_002925995.2 Terrapene triunguis
CCCTACATTTGAACCCTAAAGTTCAAAGTGGGGATCCAGCCTTGACAGCCACAAACTAATTGTTCATGCAGACAAGCCCTGAGACTAATAGTTTGGTATTCCTCATTTTAATTTCCAAGCTGAAACTACTAAGCCCCAAGAAGTGGGGAAACAACCCATTTTGATATCTCTTTTGGATTAAAGAAATGTGCAAAAATCCCTATTGAAGAAAAAAAAAACCAGTCTTTTCTGGTTACTTCCAAATCAGCAGGTATAAATACTCTCCAGCCATAGTGCAGGACATGCTCAAAAGACCACTGCAGTCAGTAGAAACTGCAGGGTGCTCAGCACTTTTGAAAATCAGGCCGTTTATTTATGGTTTAGGACCAAAATTTAGGCTCCTATTTAAAAAAAATGATATAAATAAACTCCAGTTACTTTTTAGAACAATTTTAGGACTAAATTCTGCACTCAGTTACACTGAATTTATACTAGTATAACTCCATTAATTTCCATTAGTCTTCAACCAAGTTGCAAAGTTATGAGTGAGGGCATAATCAGAAAATAGTGTGATTTCAAAGTTATATATGAGGGAAAAATTTAGTTTGCAGAATTTTTATTATTGTGTATGAATGGTGTGAATTAATATACCCAGCTTGACTTTCAGATCCCTGGGACTTCAAACAAAAACACAACTTCTTTTTACATTTATACTCAGAAAATCTTTTTTTCTGAGACAGATGTGCAGGACTATGAGGACTTCAGATTTTTGATAAGTCCTATCCCAAAATATTAGGTTTATCCTGATATATCTTTTTTTTTTACTATTATTTATAATTTTTATTAATGTTTCCAAATACAACAAATATAGCAAATATGAGATTCATTAAAATACAAAGTAAATAGAGGTTTACGATAAAGGGAGGGAAGGGGAAGTGACATATCTATCTTCAGGGTCCATGTTAATCCTAGACCTCTAAAAATTCAGTTCAAATTGCTTTGAATTTTTAAAGTATTCCCTTTATGCAGAATGGCAGTAATTTGTTAGCTATATCACTGAGCCAGGCATCAGTCTTTCTTCTAAGTAATTATTATTAAAAAAAGGTTCATGTAGTATGTTAGAGAACTGTTGTTTGACAGAATTTTTCTTCTCTTTTCCTCTTGGATTACAGTGTGTTGTGAGAAATAAATGTTTGGATTTTTTTTATTTTTATTTTATTTTATTTGGGTAATTCTTGTCAAATGATTCTAGATCAATTATTTGATTGTAATTTTTTCTAAAGGAAAATAAAAAAATATGATTTAAATAAAGCTAAACAGGTTTGATTTGGAAAATATTGAGAAATAATCATAGGCTCCCATAATACAATTTTTAGAGAGTCACCATTTAGGGTATAGCTGCACTAAAAAAAAAATTATATTTCAGTGATCGAACAAATTTTACTAGTGGAAATACATATTTTTCCCAGCCCCTCCACAGAGTGCCTCATTTTTTCAACTATGCTCCAAGGTTAAGGGCTCCCATACTCACCAATCAAGATCTGATTTCATTTTTTTTCTGGACCTGTTTCTGATAGCAACTCTGAAGAAAAGTGTTGACATTGCATGTCAGTGTTGAGATTGTCTTTATTTATTTATTTTTTTTCTGTACTTTATAATAAACATGGCAAGAAAGTTTTTCACTCTATCTAAGGCTCTAGAGTTTTGTAGCTTCCTTAAAGACAGAATCATGACCTTGGAGATACATCTTTCACAAAACCAAAACCATAATTCAGATTTGCCAGATAGTGTTACACTCTATGTTCTCACAAATAAACTTTACACATCTATTTGTCTGTGTAGTACGTACATGTTTACCTTTCTCTAAAAGGTGGCTTTCTTTGTGTTTGGTTTACTGACCTTTGGAGCTAGATCATCCCTTCTTCCAGTAAAAAGCCATGGTAGAGAACTCTAGGGAAGGACATGTCTACAATCGGATCCCCACACATATATACATATCATCATCCTGCTGCGGGGCCTAGAATTTGCCCTTTCGTGTCCCCACAGAAGTGACCAAAGGTCTACTCCCAAACTGTCAGATCTCAAGGGCATTGCAGAAGACTAAAGTGCTGTTGCTAGCCCATGGCAGCTGTCTTCACCAGGCTCCTTGGTAGTGCACCTGCATTGGAGCCACTCTGTCAAGAGCTCCCAATGGCTAGAGCTGTCCTCGTGACTGAAGTTACACTGTTTCCATTCCTTCTCTGACTATGGACCCTGGTCCTGAAAAGCATCCCCCACAGCGGCCAGAGGAAGGAGATACAAAGTGCCACAGAAACATCAGGGCCTTCCCACAGTGCCACTTGGAAAGAGGAGATATATTTGCAAAGGTCCTTCTCCCTGCACAGATATCAGTGATGTGCAGGGATGATCAATTTTCTTGAGGTCCCAAGGAAATTTGTAGAGACTGATGAGCTATAGTAGTTTTCATTCTTGAGAGAACAGAATTTTCAACATAAATGTGTATAATGGTTAGTCTTCTTATTCTCTTTAATTTATTCAATACATCCTTTAGATAAACAAACAGCTACCAAAGAACAGTGAGATGGTTTCTCCCAAAGCAATCAACTTTAACGTGGGGAGATTCAGCCATTGTTGATGTTCTTTTATTCCCCAGGCCCGCTACCGCTGAATGAATAAAAAGGGTTTGCTTTTTTTTGTTCTCCTCAGAATTCACTACTTCTAGAAAGATTATTGTATTGTTTAGGGAGGTGTTTTAACTTGCTGTCATGCACTCTGATAGTTATGTTAGCTAAAGCATCTAACCATATTTTGGTATGAAGGATTTGGTTCAGTCTACATAAACGACTGTGCACATTATTTTGTTTGTATATCAGCTTTGACTAGTAATTAAATGGAAGTTTCACCACCCTAGAAGACAAAATTACACATGTCCCAAACCTGGTAGGTGTAACAGCCACCAATTTGAAAAAACAGCTTATAACCCCTAAGCATTCATTGCTTCCAGGATGGGACTCCACAACCCAGCTCCTACTTTCACTTCGTACCCAGCATTCTGAGTTGGACTAGGGAATATTCTGCTTTCCAGAGCTTCCTCTTGGACAGTGATTTCTGAAGCACAAGTCGGAAGAAATGGTAGTTAAAATAAAGCTAGTCTAGAAACCAAAATTCTGTTCTGCATGCTCAGGTAAGACACCCTTTGAGAAGGGAGAGCACGATTTGGTTCAAGATAAATAACCACTGGTCTTTCTAGAACTCAGTGAAATTTCCTGCTGAACCAGTTGCCTCCTCAACTGTATCATATTTATAGTCTACTCAGAAGAGCTGTGTCATTTGGGTACATGCTCTCTTCTTAACTCATGCCAATAAAACTTCTGTTCAAGTAGTTACTGCACTCACATCATGTATTCCCCTTTTCACAAACAAACACACCTTAGATAGATAGACACATAGGGACAAACATTATACAGGGAAAGATTTTTATGATCTGTTAATTGGAGCTGATAATGCTATCATGATTTATTTAAAAGATGTTTGACTGACAGGTAGTATACTCAGAATGACTGCTGATATTTTTGACAAACTAGCAAACTTAATTACTGCTAATTCATTCAGAATTAAAGAGTGAAAGGTTTATATTGATTAATATGCACCAAAGTGTCAGTGGTCATTTAGAAGGGTTAGTTGATGTTTTCCGTGAAGGGAAAAACAATATAAACATCAACGTCTGGGACTGATGCTGCAAACTCTTAAATGTTGGCATAATGGTTTGCAGAACTCAGTCCTTTTCTTAATGCATCTTTATACTCCATACTGTATTTTGATATGGATTCACATGGGGAATATTTTCCATACTTATTAAATATAAAATATTTGTGCATGGCTTTAATACAAATCTCACAGTGATTATAGTTAAATTTCTTTGTGTTTGAGTGATTTTACTGGCTACACCAGTATTATCCATTATAGCTGGGGTTTTCAAGGGGAATTTGGCATCTAATTCCCTTGGGCTCTTTTGAAAATCTCAGTTAATATCTGTAGAAGGAATCTCTTAAACTAGTAAAAAACTTTCAGGCAAGAAGAAACTTTTTCACTGGAACCGCTGCATATAATTACATCAATTATAAAGCTATCTATATGTAACATATTCAATTTTACCAAATCTTGGCATTGAACCTGCATTGTGATCTCTGGCGCTAGAATGCTTCATTTATGCAGAGCCCTATTTGACTTCAGTAGAGCTTACTACAGGGCCAACACAGATTACTGTGAAGGATCAGGCGCCCACAGAGAGATGTGTCAAACATATGTAAGGAAAGGTACAAAAACAAACAAGCAAGCTAACAGCCAACTACTCTAAGTTTGATTTTATTCTGCATTTTGTTAAAAACTGGGAAATGGGCTAAAACTTAAAAGAAACTGATAACCTTTTTCTAGGTTTTTTGAACCATTTAGGAAAAAAAATATAATCCTGTTACAAAACTCCATAGGATGGTTTAAAAGAAGAAAAAAAAACCTATACAAAGAAATTAACTCTATATTAAATTTATCCACAAGTTGTTGGGCTAAAGATCAGAATCACTGGGTGAAATTCCATCACCCGTGTTATGCGGAAGCTCAGACTAGATGAGTTAGTGGTTCTTTCTAGCTTTAATCATATCAAATTCTAGAACATTTAAGTCTTTAGAAGCCTACTGGTCTCTTCCCAGCTAATTATACAGGGATTTGCCATAAGGTTTTTATCCTAACCACAAATAGTGTGAAGGGATGGCACACTAATTTACCTTGTAGAAAATGCTAAAGCAAGTCTTTATTAATCAGTGTAAAATGATTTTATTTTTAGAGATGTCTATCTCCTTCTCAGGCAGATGCAATACATTTAACAAAATATAACAGAGGTATGGTGTCAACTCAAGTATGGAAATAGAGCAAATAGTTATCTAGCTATGAGCTGTTTACATGGATGACTAAATGGTGTTTTATATCTATTAATATTTCATATATGAATTTTGGATTGGTTACTTTTTAAACTGATCAGGCAGCTTCATCTCAAAAGTCATCACTATTTAGTTTTGTCAATATTCCTTTTCTCACTATTTCCAAATTGGAAAAAGTTGGGAAACAATAAGATTGTGTGGGAAAATTGAAAAAAACAAAACAACTTTCCCAGATTTTCAAGATTTCCTGCAGGAGGACAGGAATTTCCTCAATAGGAAAAAATGTGAAAAGCGATAAATAAATATATTTCACTTGAAAATACTTAATAGGAAGATGACCCATTGCAAAGCCTCCAAGTCTTGTCTACAGTCCAGCAAGAGTGCCAGTAATTCTTTTCATAAAGCAGTCAAAATATATTTCTCAAAGGAATGGATCATTGCACCTATGCAGCACTCAATGCATCTGATGGAGAAAGCCATTGGTGATTTTACATTTTCTTTCTGCCTTCTGATGTGTAGACCAGAACAGCCTCTGGTGCAAATTAGAACAGCTTAAGGCCTCCCCTCACTTGCATCAGCAGGTAACTGTCCTCAAGGGGCTGCTCTTCTGGCCAGTATCACTGGAAAGCACTGCACTCAAACTCACTCTCTCCTAACTGCCCCACCCCCATCCCAGCATGCCCTGGAATGCCCCTTTATCAGGAAGCCGCAGAAGAAGCTGGTGTAGCTCACACACATGCTCAATATTCCCAACAATAAGACTCGTTAGCTGCTACCTTAAAGCATCTTTAAGTTCCTTTTTTGCTGCTGGAGAGGTGAAAAGGGCCCTTGAGGGGTGAAGGATCTGTCCCACAAGATATGTAATATGGTTGCCATAGGACGTTTAACTGTTGCATTTCGTGATTACAGCAGGGCAGGCTTAATATTGCATCAAAGTTTTGTTTGTTTTGTTTTTGTTTTGTTGGCATTAAATAAATAAATATATCACCCCATGATGTCTAATCATCCACCTCACCTATTTAATATATCCTTCTACTAAGTTTAAACCAGGCTGTCCAAACACTTTTCTCTAACCAGTCAATTTAGAACCATAAAAGGACTGTCATCTATTTTCACCTCTTTTTCTCTAAACCTAAATCTCTCTAAAGAAAGCAGAACCAGTCTACGACCTCTGCTGATTATTTTAAAATGACTACCTCATTAATTCTTGATCTTACACTTCCAATTTCACAGAAAGCAGGTCATGCTTTAAGGGTGAAATTTATGCTTCATTGTAGAGACCAAACACAGCCTGTAACACACTCAACCTTGCATACACTGTGCATGGTGGAGCATTTCCATGAAGCCCAGTCCAGAAGACACGAGTTAGGAAACTGTTGTGTCATTGATACTGGATCTGAAGTTACATGGATCCAATGATTACAAACCCTGTGGAAGATTTTCAGAAGTACTCAGCACATAGCATATCCCATTGCTCTTGTTGAGTGCTGAGATTTTTTGAAATCTGATCCCATATGTACAAAGCACATTGGATCATTGCCTCTCCTGCTAACAGAGCAGTAACTGCAGAAGTCTTATCAGGCTGCCACAAACCTGCTTATGGATTTGGAGATGGACACTGTGCCCCCTCAACACTCAGAATGTCCCCCCTAAACAAAGCTAGTTTATTTGCATTTTGTTCTGGGTGAAGGGGTACATTTCACACAGACATATTTTTGGTCATACACGAGTCAGGATTTTTTTCCCAAGGATCAAAAATTGGTGATAATCCCTTGTGTTCCAGAAATGACGATATTTATAATAATAGGTGTTTGAATAATATGGTTTAAGGGAAACAGAGACCTCTTAATTACAAAAGGCAGTTGATTAGGAATCCCAGAGAGAAAAAAAATCAGTAAAAGATCCAAAGAACTTGATTTATTTGTTTGTGTGAACTAACATACAAAGGTGAGACTAATAGCTTAAATGTAAGATAAAAAGGACATTTCTTTCCAGAGGGCTGTTGTAGAGTGTGTGCTGCAGGATGTACTATTCCATTGTCTTTTTTTTTTTTTTTTTTTAATTAGGAAAGGTCGTGATTTGAGAACGAGAGAAAACTCTGAGGAATCATTATAGCCTAAATATTCAAGAGTGGTTAGCGGTTCTTGGATGCCTCTATTTTTGAGTGCTCAGTTTGAGACACCTTAAAAGGATCTGATTTTCAGAGGGTTGGAGCTCTGCATTTTTTGAAAATCAGCCCTCTTTAGGGTGCCTCAAGTAGTGCACCCAAAATCACTAGATGCCCTTGGAAACAGGCCCATATAATCTGTGTCATGTTATATTTAGCCCCGTATCCAAATGAAGCCAGGTTTTAGATGGGTAGAACAGAGGCTGAAGAAGAAATAAGTCATTCCCCCAACCAGTCTTCAGACAGCTTGTGGGGCCACAGCTCAGTCCTTCCCTGGCTAATATGCCAGGAAATGAACCAGAACAATAACTGTTATCCCACTGAGGCATCCACCAAGTGTTTTAGCCATTTCATCTGGATAATCCTGGATCCTAGTGGTCCTTCTTATGCTCTATAGTGTTGTCAATCTGTATGATAGCCAGTGTAGAGGGAACAGGGGCGGCTCTATGAATTTGGCCTCCCCAAGCACGGCAGTCAGGCGGCTTTTGGCGGCACGCCTGCGGGAGGTCCGCCGGTCCCGCACCTTCGGCGTACCAGCCGCCAAATTGCCGCCGAAACTGTGGGACCGGCGGACCTCCCGCAGGCATGCCGCCGAAGGCAGCCTGACTGCCGCCCTCACGGCGACCGGCAGGCTTTCCCCCGCGGCTTGCCGCCCCAGGCACACACTTGGTGTGCTGGAGCCTGGAGCCGCCCCTGAGAGGTAATATACACTACTTGTTAATTCAATGAAAATTGCTTGTCAAAGAAGCATGTTTTCCTTTATAAATGTAGACTGACATCTATTTTGGTTTGTTACTGAAGGCATGTTTTAGCCATTCCCTTTTACAGTTAATCCATGTCCTGTGGTTTACCCGCTATCTAGCTGCATAATAGTGAGACTCATACTAAGAAAAAGGATAGCCCAGTGGTTAGGGTGAGCACCTGCAACTAGGTTCAACTCCCTGCTCTACCACAGATTTCCTGTGAGACCTTGGGCAGGACTCTCACTCTTTCTCTCAGCTATGAAATGGTGTTAATACTGCCTCCTCAGAGGGTTATTTGAGTATAAATGCTCTAGAGATTGTGAGGTGTTCTCAGACTACAGTAATGGGCGCCCTCTAAGTACCTTAGGCAGAATAACAGGAGCTTTTGTTGGTTTTAATTACTAGATTTATATTTTAAATAGTAACTTTAAAGGAGTTGATTTAGCCTGAAATTAAGGATTTTTTAAGCAGAGAGTGGGAAGGAAGAAATTTTATAAAAGCCTAAGATCACTTCCTAAGAAATGCCTAAGAACATTTCCACAATTTTAGCTGCACTCCTACATTTGGATCCATGCAGGGTCCTGCTAAATGCCATGGAGACAGATCATCTTGCCTAAACGCTTTGTGTGAATTTACACATTCCTGGTTTGTGTTTGCCTCCATCGTCTTGTGAGCCAGAAAGTGAAAGTGACTAGGAGATGGCTTAAAACAAAAGTCAAACTGACTAGCCTATTTTCATGGAGCACAATGCATATTGCCTTTCAGCATTAATGGTCAAAAGCAATTTTGCTAAGAAAGATTTGTTTAAAGTTTAAGGTGATATTAGACAAGAATTTCTTTTATGTATGTGATTTTAACCTTTAATCTGATGTCTACCAAATAACGAAGGAATAATTAAATGTGTGAGGTTTTGTTCTGTGGGTTACCTCTGTTCGTCTGTCCAATTGTTTATTCACATGCATGTTTTATTTTTTGAATACTTCTCACAGTTGCTGTAAATATAGCCCACAGTTGGATACACAAAATTAAATCATTTAATGGATTTGTGGTTCAGTTGACTGAGGTCCCTAGGTCTCTCTGCACACCTGGCAGCCATCTTATTTTGTTTGTTATTGTCACTCACTGTCACTTCCCCTTGGCTAGCATGCTGACAGGTCAGATTACCGGATGTGCTCAAACTATGATATTAAAGACACGACTGTGATTCTGATACCGAACACCAACTGAGGAGGTTTTGGTATATGCAGTTTCCTCAGGCTATTTGGAGAATCAGTGGAAGAAAACTGATGGAAGTGCCATCTGTCTACATTTACTAATAATAGGGTGACCAGATAGCAAGTGTGAAAAATTGGGGCACTTTTTTTACAGGGTTGGGAGAGGGTAAATAGTTGCCTATATAAAACAAAGCCTATAATATCGGGATGCCTGGTCACCCTAGCTAATAAGGCTATTATTCTGGGATCTGACAACTACAAAACTACTATATAGGACAGGATCTAGTTTATTGATCAGAGATGAAAAAATCAGTATTTTTAAACCCAGAACATTTGTGCATCTGTTAACCCCTCTAACTCTCCTACTTTCATATTACTACTCTTTTATTTTTGTTGAAAGCATGTCATCACAGTTGTTACATTAGGTTATACAGTTCTTCCCTACTTTCTTAAACGCTGTCCCCTGTCTTCAACAATAAGCCACATAATTTCAAGGAAGATATTCATATCTTTAAAAAGGCAAGTTTTGTTTCAGACTGACTTAGCGCAATGGTGCAGAATGATTTAACAAAACATCTGTTAAAGATCTTGACAGCTTGTTAAGAGACATTGATTCATTTCTCAGTGCTAACACCTCTCCGGTTCAGAATCCCAACCACAGCAATTTCTGTAGTTGCAGGCAACATGTAGCCATGACTCCAAAGTTATTAACAAAAAATAAAATAGCAGCTTTGCAATTCTAGAAAAAAAATCTGACATGACAAAGGAAGCAATTTAGTTTAGGATGAAAATAGTCTTATAAATCCAGGTGGCTGGATATCAAGAGGTCACTACAGACATGCTTTTTCCAGTCTTACAGAGACGATTCTTCAATGGAAATTCAAAGAATAAATATGATGAAGATGGAATATTCATTTTGCAATTTTGGCATCAGAGTTTCCAGGGGCTCTGTAGCTCACTTCATCCAAGGTCTGAGGCCAAAGTTTTTTGGCACTGGTATTATGGAGTTCAGGTTGGGATGGAGCTGGCAACACTCTATTTGCTGGAATAGAACAAGAATCTGAATCTTCAGACATGCCAATGCTGCAAATGAAGGGAGGACATGGGTGGTTTCATAATGGAAAATACACTGAAATCTACATATGAGGAGGACTCTCCCAATTGGTGTCAGATATCAGGGGGTAGCTGTGTTAGTCTGTATCCACAAAAACAACAAGGAGTCCGGTGGCACCTTAAAGACTAACAGATTTATTTGGGCATAAGCTTTTGTGGGTAAAAAACCTCACATGCATCTGAAGAAGTGAGGTTTTTTACCCACGAAAGCTTATGCCCAAATAAATCTGTTAGTCTTTAAGGTGCCACCAGACTCCTTGTTGTTCTCCCAACTGGATAGTCCCCAGTCCTGAAAAAGTGTTGATAACCCACTGTTACAGCTTAGGGCAACTACATCTGTATTCCCCCTCAATGGGACAGCAAGGGCACGCACTCTCATGCTTCCTGCTCTCCAGCCATTGCCTTTCTGTGGTAGAGAGCCACATCTCTCTCCCGTTTGACCAGGGTATCTCCAGGCTGCATAGTTCTCTGCCTTCACTGTGTTATTCCCAGCACAGACAACCCAAAGATACCTGCTTGCTTTCTCTTCAGAGACTGCTAGCATGATGAAAAGAGAGAGAGAAGGAAGGAAAAAGAAAGAACTTTCTCCCAGCAGGCAGCTGACCCACCAGGAAATGTCTGTACCTACAGTGGGTGGGTCTGTGGTTCCAGGATCGGACTCCTGGGTCATCTCAGGATCCGTAAGTAAATCTGTGGTAAAGATCATCCTGACAATGATTCTAGCAGGTGTAATTGCTACAGTTCTGAGGTACCACAGAGCATTTCCAAGCCTACTTTAATCTTAAGATAAAAATCACAATAGAGAAAACATTTTAAAACAATGAAAGAATCTATATGCATACTAATAAATTTATCAGAGTTCATCCTAACATGGATTCTGGCAGGAGCAGTCCTTTAACCCCCGCACCTCCCCACCCAAGGGGATTCCTTGTGGTTACAAGTTAATCACAGATTCAGCTCAAAACAAGCAATCAGTCTTATGATGCCTCAGTAGGCCCCATCCTTCCAAACCTACACGAAGGATTGGGGCCCTGATGAACCATGGGTTCTGTCAATTTGCTGGATCAGAAAGAAGATCCTGAGCCAATTTAAAACTAGGCTATTTATCAAAAAAATCCCTTTCTCTGTTAGTTGTTCCCTAAAAAATCCACTTTAAACTCATATATGTTTACCTCTCCAGGGGGTGGCTTCAAAGGGCTGATAATGGAGGAAGTACATTAGCCTCCCTCACCCTAATAGAGAAGGTATATAAAATGCCACAAGAACACATACAAAATTGCATTTTTTAATACAAAGAACCTCAAAGGTATTAACCCTAATTCAACAGGGTGCAACTTAATTCAATAAAGTTTATCTTTATTCCATAAAGTTTGTTCAGGATATTGTCAGTCTTTCACACTCCCAACTCCCATTGACTTCTACAGCAGTCGAGAGTGGTCAGTACTAAGGCTAGCTGGAAAATAAGAATTCTGTTACACACAATAATTTGAGGTTTCAAAACTAGTTTTCATTTCGCATCAGAACAAAAACAAGACCTTTCAATTCCCCCCCCCCCCACAAGCACTAGAGGCACCCCAGACTAGCCAATAGCCCAGGGGGTAGGCTGCTTATGTGGGCTGCCAGAAACCCAAAGTTCAAGTCCCTGCTATCCAAGCCCAGCTTGCTCAAATGCCATTCCACTTCCTCCCCCACAGCTGACATTTTCTTGTCCATAGAGCCTAAACTGCATGGAAGGAATACCAAATGGATAGTAGAAAGAGGATGCATGCTTAGGCACAACCAACTCCCCTCCTTCTTTGCACATAGATTAAATATGGGACTTCAGTGATCTATTTGTTTCTATTCAGCAGAACAAAAACAGATTGTTCCTTCAGGCAGCGGGTATCCAATGTACTTTTCAAAACAAATGTACTGGGGACAATGCTATTATTATAAGTGGCATGCCATCAGCCGAGGTAAAACTCTTCACCTCTCTTTGATATAATATGAGAAGATATAGCAAAAATGTAAATGACAATCATATTCTCTCCCTGCTGGTACAGTATGTTATAGAAGTCTGAAACAATGTGTTAGCATATTACTAAATAGCAAATTGGTACTTGCGAGAAGACAGTAATTTTATTATTAGCAATCTCTTTGCTAAGGGAGAAAATTCACTTTCCATATCTCTGCCTTGTATTAAAGATGAAACAGAACTGCATTTTTACAATTAATATAAGGAGAGAAATATTAATAAGAAAAGCCCCATCACTGGGAAATTCAAACCTTGTGCTTTTTCTCTTTCATATCATTCAAGAATATTGTACAAATGACTTCAAAGAGGACAGAAAAAGTTTGAATTAGACAGATTATGCTGCATGAGTACTCAAACATTTTAAAATGGTCTAATTTATTTATTCAATTTTTTCCATCTGTTGGAGGCAAGCCTTTACTCTGTTACATAATGTGTAGTTCAGCATTTTAAGTGTTAAAGTATTCCTAAAATTCTGATTTTCTCCTGCAATTTTTAGGCTCTGAGCTTAGAGTCTGACTGCTTCCTTCACTCTCGCCTCTTACATCTCTGTGTTCTGGCCCTGATCCAGAAAACACTCATGCTTAAATCAACAGGGATGCTTATATGCTTGAACTCATACCCTTGCTTAAGTGCTTTGCTAGATTGGACCCTATAAAAGGATGTAGGGATTTTTATTACAGTCTCATAACCTGATCACTGCACCATACATTTTTAATAAGGGCCTCTGCTTGTCATCCTTATCTAGTCCTTGGTCGAGTAAAAGCCCAAGTTCAGTGCAAATTTTATGTGAGTAACGATTGCAGAATTAGAGCCTCATGTGAAATATCAGCGTATCTGATACATGTAAGAGTATCAGGTGATGGAAAAATGTTGCAGGATTGTAAATGATTTTTAATATTATTTATATTCCAGTAGCACCTAGAGGCCCCGGCTGGGATAAGAGGTCCATTTTGCTAGGCACTCTACATATACATAGTAAGAGAGAAAGAGTCCCTTCTCTAAAGATCTTACCGTCTAAATAGAAAAGACAGAAAAGTGATGGGAGGGGAAACGGACACAGAAGTGAAGTAACTTGCCTAGGGTCAAACCGCAGGTCAATGGCAGAGCCAGGGATTGAACTCAGGTTTCCCAAATCCAAGTCCAATACACTGTCCACTTTCTGCATAGAAATTAAAAAAAAAAAAAACATTTTGCTTGAATCAAATATAGCAGGGCGATTTCTGCAAGTTGTTGAGTGCCTTCCACTCTTGTTGAAGACAGCAGGAGTGGAAGTTACTCCCCATCTGATAGGAGTGTTCAGTATCTTGTAGAATAGAGCCCAGTGTTAGATGTAGTGAGAGAATTTACACCTTATATTTCCTAATCTACCTTGGCCTGTCTAATCCAGTGGATAGGAGGCACTACCATAGAATCATAGAATATCAGGGTTGGAAGGGACCTCAGGAGGTCATCTAGTCCAACCCCCTGCTCAAAGCAGGACCAATTCCCAACTAAATCATCCCAGCCAGGGCTTTGTCAAGCCGGGCCTTAAAAACCTCCAAGGAAGGAGACTCCACCACCTCCCTAGGTAACGCGTTCCAGTGCTTCACCACCCTCCTAGTGAAATAGTGTTTCCTAATATCCGACCTAGACCTCCCCCACTGCAACTTGAGACCATTGCTCCTTGTTCTGTCATCTGCCACCATTGAGAACAGCCGAGTTCCATCCTCTTTGGAACCCCCTTTCAGGTAGTTGTAGGCTGCTATCAAATCCCCCCCTCATTCTTCTCTTCTGGAGACTAAACAATCCCAGTTCCCTCAGCCTCTCCTCATAAGTCATGCGCTCCAGCCCCCTAATCATTTTTGTTGCCCTCCGCTGGACTCTTTCCAATTTTTCCACATCCTTCTTGTAGTGTGGGGCCCAAAACTGGACACAGTACTCCAGATGAGGCCTCACCAATGTCGAATAAAGGGGAACGATCACGTCCCTCGATCTGCTGGCAATGCCCCTACTTATACAGCCCAAAATGCTGTTAGCCTTCTTGGCAACAAGAGCACACTGTTGACTCATATCCAGCTTCTCGTCCACTGTGACCCCTAGGTCCTTTTCTGCAGAACTGCTACCTAGCCATTCAGTCCCTAGTCTGTAGCTGTGCATGGGATTCTTCCGTCCTAAGTGCAGGACTCTGCACTTGTCCTTGTTGAACCTCATCAGGTTTCTTTTGGCCCAATCCTCTAATTTGTCTAGGTCCCTCTGTATCCGATCCCTACCCTCTAGTGTATCTACCACGCCTCCTAGTTTAGTGTCATCGGCAAACTTGCTGAGAGTGCAGTCCACTCCATCCTCCAGATCATTAATAAAAATATTAAACAAAACCGGCCCCAGGACCGACCCTTGGGGCACTCCGCTTGAAACCGGTTGCCAACTAGACATGGAGCCATTGATCATTACCCGTTGAGCCCGACGATCTAGCCAGCTTTCTATCCACCTTACAGTCCATTCATCCAGCCCATACTTCTTCTACCAAATGTGCTACATTTATATATTCATGATACAGAAGAGCATCCCCAAGAGTAAAGCCAATATTACTAATTGAACAGAGTGGTTTAAAATGGGTTGCACTTTAGTTTTATTTATGTGCTTACTATGTGACATTTCCCCCCCAGGATAATCGCTGTATTTCATTGGTGCAATATAATATGGAAGTGAGATAGGAGAAAACTGTAGAAATCCAATGCATTTTATACAGAAGTGACCGGTAAAGACATTGCAAGACTTACCACCAGGTTTTTGCAATGGACCATGCTAACTCAAGACACTGGTTAATTTGTATTAGGACACAGTAGTAGCAGCTAGTTGTTAACTAGTAAATTAGTAATGTAACTACTATAATTCATTACTAGTATTATTCTTACTAAATATTCAGGGCCACATTATACCCTTCATTTTTAGCCGGAGAGAGCATAACAATAGCTGAAATCCTGCTACAATGGGTCAAATCCTATAGGAAGGAAGAGAGCTGATCCTAAGTAGTATCATTCCTCCCTCCTTCTGAATATGTGCAAGCCCCAGCACAGAGGCCGAGTCTATCCTAACGAGGTATAGATATGCACCCTAAGTCAACATAGCTTAGATCGATTTACAGCAGTGTCTACATCACGCTACGTCGATGGGAGAGCATCTCTCATCGACTTATTGTGTCTTCACCAGACTGGCTACATCAATGCCTGCTGCATCGATCACAGCAGCACCAATTTAGCTCGTAGTGAAGACAAGCCCAGAGACACAGCTCATATCAAGTTCCAGGGGGGTGGGCTACCATAGCTAGAAAGGGAGAATCTAAGCTAAGAGATAGCAGCTCCACATGATATGATCTCTTGGTTAAACTATGGAGGAATACCCCTGGGAATGAATACAAGGAGAGGATTGTCAAGATCGATACCCATGTACCTTCAAGCTCTTTTTAATGGGTCAATAGGAAGTTGTAGTAGCCAGGCCCAGAACAAAAAGCCTTTCACAACATAGCTCCAGGGAAGTCTCCAGGCCCAAATATGATATATTTTGGATGGCCAACTACGATCTCAGACTCAAACCATTCCTCCAATCCCAATCCTTCTCCTTACCCCCTTCTTCTGTCTCCATTTAGGACACAATTATGCTTCCCATCTCTTAGCCCCATAATCTTGTAAAAATCTTTGATTTTCTTCTCCCTTTCTCCCCTATACAAGTCCTTCAATATTTTCCCTTCAGTCTCTCCATTACTAAAACCCTTGAACATCTAGTGCCCCTTAATTTCATCAAATTATAGAAGGAGGTTTTACTATTAAAATCTAGACCAAATTCTCTCAGTTTGACCAGAGCAAATTATCAGAATTCCTCTTCTTCCTGAAGTTTCCCTTTGGTTTATGTGTAAAAAGCAACCATAGCTCTTAAAGATTGTTAAGCAAACATTTGCTTGAGCTCTAATAGAGAATAAAATTTTATTTTCTGGCTATTAATATTACATTGAACCTCCAATTTATTCCCTTTAGTACTGCAACTACTAGGACTATGAATAAATCCTATGTCCTCTCACAGTCTGTATTGGTCACATTTTGTCTGCATGCCCAGGAGAACAATAATTTCCTTGGATCAAGATTTACACGTGTTTTGTAGTGGGCAACATCCTATTGGAAAACAACCATAAAACAAGGATAGTCCCTTGATTATTAACAGGCTTTCACATGCTCATACTTCTAATTGTATTTCCATATTATTTTATAAGGTCAAACTATGTCCAGTACAGTGACCATTTATAAAGTGACAACTATACTGAACATTGATTCTGTTTAATCAAAGTCTTTTGAATATGTGTGTTTCTGGGTTAGAAGATGTGTTTTAGTTCAAACATGAAATGACCACACCTGAACTTGGCATTCAAATACATTATGGAATACTTTAAATTTCCTTTTAAGATGATAAAAGAGCTTTTTTGGCAAGCTTTCTCAGCTGAAGTTCCACACTTGTTAAGTTAGCGTAACCAGAGATAGGTCATTGTGGGAGGAGAAGTCATATGGATGTTTTTCTAACTGTACCATTCATCTGACACATTTATACATTACAATTATCAGAGGGATAGCCGTGTTAGTCTGGATCTGTAAAGCAGCAAAGAGTCCTGTGGCACCTTATAGACTAACAGACGTATTGGAGCATGAGCTTTCGTGGGAATATTCACCCACGAAAGCTCATGCTCCAACACGTCTGTTAGTCTATAAGGTGCCACAGGACTCTGCTGCTTAAACATTACAATGAAACTGAAGTGAGAAAAATCAGTATGGGATACACTATTACTACTAACTTAGCTCCTGATTCTGGAAACAGTTATGCACATGGGAAACTTTACACTCATGAGTATTCCCTTTGAATTCAAGGGGACTACTCATGTGCACAAGTGCTGACATGATGGGGGCCATAAGATGATGCCAGCATAAGAAATTATTCCACACAAGTCTGAATTTCCTAAAAAAAATGTAGTGGATGAGAATGTATGCTTTGTGACCTTCTGGCTGACCAGAATTTTCAGTTTCACAAACTACAGTAGCCCTATAAAAAGTATGCTTAGTTTTTTGGGGTCTAGAACCAAAAGCCCTCACACATCTTCTTGCTCTGTTAGAGCTGCATTAATCCTTGTAATAAGTTTCACTAGTACCTCTCTCTTTCATGGCTAATGACATATCAAAGAAACTAATGATATACCAATTTTAGCAGACTCTTTGTTTTACTTTTTTCTCCTGAGAGTTACAACAGAACTAAGGCTACTTATTTGTTTCTCAGTTTAACTGAAACTAATACACCTTAAAAAAAAGGACACCAAAAACACTCAATCAAATTCACCCATGGTGTAACTCCATAGAAGTTGGCCTCATTCATTGCCTGATCCAAACCCTAAAGATGCCAAAGGGAAAACTTTATACTTTCTGCAGATTCTTAATATAATAAGGCTCTGACCTGCCAATGTTTTTCTGTTACCTTATTGTTCTTTGGGTTTATTGGGAAAGGGTAGAAATTCTATTCATATTCCTGCTCAGCAATGCTCTGTGGGTTGTGTCCAATACAAGTGAAAATTTCTTTGATGTGAGTTTTTCTCTTGTGTGTTTATCTACGTAGTGTTGTCTTGTTACCAGGTCATTCTACATAGTGGGTTTATATGTTAGCCATCGTTTTGTTTATGTAGGACTGTGGTGGGGCGACGACTCACTGGTGCAGTGTCTCCTGCTGGTCGTCTCTGGAATTAGCTCTTTCCAGCTCAAAGCGCTCTCTGCAAGTTGGTGGCTCGCCCACTGCTGGCCCCCATGTCCTTCCCGGACCTCGGTGCCCCTCTACTTCAGGGTTCTGCCCCCAGCAGCAACCCACTGTCTCTGGGTCTCTGCTCCCAGGGGAACCCCCAACCCTCTATCCCCACCTTGCCTTAGTTGCTACTGCCAGTCATCATCTAGCCCCCGCTCACTGGGGAGGACTGCAGTCTATAAACCACTCATCATCGGCAAGGGGGGTTGGATCAGCTGCCTCTGCCTAGTCCTGCATTACCCCTCTGCAGCCCTAGTACCCTTTTATGGGCCCTTAACTCGGCCTGCAGCTTTGCTAGGCTGGAGCTCCCCAGTTCCCTCTGCCCTTCCCCAGCACTGCTCCACCCTAGGTACCCTCCTCACCTTTCCAGGCAGCCAGGTCCTTCTCTCTCAAGAGGCTAGAGAGAGAGTCTCTTTCCTTCTGGCCCACTGCCCTCTTATAAGGGCCAGCTGGGCCCTGATTGCACTGGCTACAACTGTGGCTGCTTTCCCAATCAGCCCAGCTTTTCCCCTGCCACAGCCCTCTCCCAAGGCTGTTTTAAGCCCTTCAGGATAGGAGCGGGGTAACCGCCCCGCTACAAGGATCTTGTTCAGCTCTCACTGAAGTAAATGGAAAGACTTCTACTGACTTCAATGGGAGCTGGATCTGAAGGAGTGATGTGTAGGTGCACTGCCCATGAGTAAACCAGAGAATAAGTTGTGACTTAGTTTGATTCTTCCCCAGTTCCTCCTCAACCGGGATGGGGGTGGGATTAATAAATTACTTTACCCTTCATGGAACAATTAACTGTGTTTTCTGAGCCCAAGCTGCTACCCTGGCTGGTAGGTGAGGACGACGGGTAGAACCAGATCTCCTCCCACTCCCTCTTCCTCTCTTTCCTTGCCACAAACTTGCTTGCAAGGGGAACTATTGGGTAAGCAGCCCTGGCTTTCCCTTCTCCATGGCCAGTATCTCAGGCTATGGCTACACTATGGATCTTACAGCAGCACAGCTGTACCACTGCAGCTGCACCTCTGTAAGGTCTCCTGTGTAGCTGATCTATGCCAGCAGGACAGAGCTCTCTCGCCAGCAATATTAAACCACCCCTAACGAGCGGTGGTACCTATGTCAGAGGGAGACTGTCTCCTGCCAATATAGCACTGTCCACACCAGCCCTTTTATTGGTGAAACTTATGTCGGTTGAGGGGAGGGGTGTGTTTTCACCAACAAAAGTTTTGCTGACAAAAGTGCTAGTGTAGATATTGCCTTAATCTGAACAACCCATACCCACCTTTTCATGGGAGTAAAGGTGTATATGTGGAAGGGTTTACTCCTTCTGTGTGGCTGAATGGGGCCTGCAATAGTCTAGGTCAAAGTAACTCATTCACATGGCACATACTGGGTATATTTAGGTATATATTGAATAATCTAATTAGTAATCTAAATATATACACACATGTAATGTGTGGGGAATTAATGATACTACTAGAACATTAACTTTCCCCTTTCCTGATTTTTGAGCTTAAATTAATGACCTTAAAATAGTTTTAACAATATTTTTTTTTTTATTCCGGGGTGGCCTGAGAACAGCAGTGTGAATACCAACTCAGATTTAAGACTAGTGATACTTAGCCAGACACAGCAGTATACCCAGACCCTGTCAACATGTTCAATTTTTGCTATCCTAGAGCTCCAAGAAAGAAATTGGTGCATTTTTCTGTGATATTCACATTTTCTATCCCTATTATATATAACCTATTCCAGAACATCTTTTTTGTACTAAAAAACCCAAACCCACAGAGACTTAAATGTTCACACCAAAAGGACATAATTTACCTTAATGATTGCATGTTTGATGCCTTAATACTTAGCACATGGGGGGAGCAATCCAGCTGATAGCTGACTGTGAATTTTCTGTGGCTATGAAGCTACAAGATCTTGAAAGTGTAAGACAGAGAGATAATTGGTCCAAAGAAAAATATTTCACAGGCGAGTTTCAATAAGCTGGTATGTCTCTAGACAGAAAGATAACAAAGAACACATAAAGTACTCCTCCTCCTCCTTTCTTATTGAGCACATAATAAGAAAACTGAAGAAATTTCAGATATGTAGAGTATGTGAACACTAGTCTTAATTACATATTTCCAAAGATATGTTATTTAATAAATAAAGGTACAGCTTCAGCACACAAAAAAGGGGGTGGGAGGTGAGAGAGAGAAAATAATGTACATCCAACTGTCATAAATGAAATTAAGTTGCCTGAACAGCAGGAAATACAACTTGTGCCAGAAACTGTTAGACTGATCTTATCCAGCTCTCAAACAAGGATATCAATCATTGTCTTGTCCCTGTCCCCAGTTTAGCTTTTCTTACCTCCAGCTGGCTGCACTTCAGCAATGAAGTCATATTAGCTAAAATCCATAGCCTTTCTTTGCCCATCCTTTGTTTTCAGAGCTTTCAGCTATTTCATCATATACTAGAAAGAAATTATTCTGCCCATATAATTGGACAATAAGCAAATTTGGGGCAATAATGGTGGCAGGGTAGCCTGGTGCATAGAGCACAAGACTGCAACTCAGGAGAGACTTGGGTTTTGTTTCTAGCACTGCCACTTGCCTATTGAGAAAGACACGTCACCTCTCTGTGCCTCAGCTTCCATAGCTGTAAAATATCCACTGCTTATCTATCAGAGCACTTTCATTTAATCAATCTGTCTCTTGCTATACTATATCTCACACACACGCAAAAACTACAATAAAAGATCACTAGGGTTATAAAGTCAAGCATTCAAAAGTTAGGAAATGGCAGAGTTAACATTGCCCATGCATCCATAATTCAGCCCCCTTGTGCATATGTATTATGATACCCCCTTCAATTACATGATCACATACTATTTTTCCCACAGTACCCCTGCCTCATTCAGTGCACAGAAAGGATACTGCTCACTTAATAAGCAGCTCTTTGTTCCATGTCTTATTTACTGAGCCCCATTCATACTCTACTCTGAACGCTGAATTATTTTCCTCAGAGACTTGTCTATGGCACTCATCAGTATAGTATCTGAGTGTTTCACAAACATTAATGAATTCATGTTCACAAAATTCCTGTGAGATGAGTGGGTTATTATCACCATTTTACAGACAGTGACCTGAGGCAAAGATAGATTAAGGACAAAAATATTCACCAATATTGGGTGCCCAATTATGAGACACTTGGGGCCTGAATTTTTCGCATTATGTTGGACTTTGTTCAAATCACAGTTCCTATTCATTTCAGTTGCAGCTCTGAGTGCTCAGCACTTCTACAAATCAGAGCCCAAGATCTCAAATCAGGAACCCATAAAATGAAGAATAAGTGCCTGCCCAACGTCACATAGGAATTCTGTGAGGGATTCACAAGGGGGACTTAGATGCCTAACAGCCATTTTACGTGCCTAAGTCCATGTCTATAGTAGAAACACTACAGCAGCTGCATCACTGTAATGTAGACACTTACTACAGCGATGGAAATGGTTCTGTAGCGAATCCATCTCTTCGAGAGGCGGTAGCTAAGTCAACGGAAGAATTATTCCATCAACCTATGGTGTCTACCCTAGGGCTTGAATTGGCTTAACTATATCACACAGGACACAGAGTTTTTCAGTCCTGAGTAATGTGGTTAAGCTGACCTAACTTTGTAATATAGACCAGTCCTAAGTCCTACATTTGGCTATTTAAAAAAAAAAAATTAGAATGATTCTATAGCTCACTGGTGCAGGAATTCACCTGGGATATAAAAAACTCAAGTTCTAGTCCTGTGCTCCAATGACTAATTATTTATACAAAATGTGAACAGCTTCAGAAACAGAGATTGAGAGATTCCTGCCCCCCAAAACCTGACAGCTCAGTGGGTTAGAGAGATGAGGGACCCAAGTTCAAATTCCTTTTCCACATCAGGCAAAAGGGGAAATTGAAGCTGGGTCTCCTACACTCTAGGTAAGTGTCCTAACTAGGGTGAGCAGAAAACAAGTATGAAAAATCAGGACAGAGGTGTGCAGTAATAGGTGCCTTTATAAGACAAAGTCCCGAATACAGGGACCGTCCTTATAAAATCGGGACATCTGGTCACCCTCATTGTAACCAATGGGCTAAAATGTCATAAGGGCGAGGGCACCACTACTACCATCTCCTCATCAGCACCCATTTTGCGAATCTAGCCCAGATTGGAAAAAAAAAGTTTAATTTGACCAAAATTAATTATTTTCTTTCTTTTCGATTTGCCTATTTTTTAAAAATAATTTTCAGTTTTCGTTTGACCGGACTTGATATATTATCTCAACCCCCCTTCCCCCCCCCCACTGAACTGCCAGTGAATGTGAATTGAAAAAAGTCACTTACTTGCATGGGCAACCTTAATTCTGGCATTTCCTAACTTTGAATGCTTGACTTTACAACTTTAATGATACTTTAACATTTTGTTTTTGTATGTGTTTAAAATATAAACTGAAAAAGGCAGAAACTCCATCATCTTGGTACTCACATGGTTCATCCAAAGGGTTGGAACCTTTTGATCCACCACACTGACCTCCTCCACTTGAGTAATGGATTAACATATAGTAATAATATAGTCATAATTAACATAGTTATATGTTACAATATATAACAAGAGTAATAATTAACATATTGTTAATAACCTCTATATGGACCAGCACTAGGACAGCAGAGGAATGGTGAGACTCAGGGTTTTGGGGTTCCATTCCAGGCTCTTGAGGGGAATGTGCTCTGTCAGGCACAGACTCTTCTACCAATCCCCCCCGCTTCTGCCCTGTTCCCTCCAACTTGTACCTTCCCCAGCTCTGCCTCTATCCTACCACTGGCTCCTCACCCCTTTCCCATTCTCCATACATAGTCATTCCCAGTCTCTACGCCTCAGGTTTCTGGTCCCAACCCTAGTCTTCTTGCCCAGTAAATCCTAATGTCACCCCTCCAGATTTCTCATCTCAACCTCACCTACTCAGGGAGTGGGATTTTCTTCTTGCCCAGTCAATCCTACTTCCCTGATCTATCTCTTTCTCCTCCCCAGCCTCCAGTCGCCCATCCATGTGCCCCATTCCCATTGGCTCCTAGTCCTAGTCTTCCTCTACAAGGTTATCATCTAATCTCAGTGTCCTCACTTTCCCTGCCTCATCCTCGCCCCAGTCTCTTTGTCCAGCTATTCCCAGTTCTTCCCTTGCACGGTGTCTTTCTTACCTCCCCACCCCACTGGTTACCAGCCCCAGTCCTCATGCCCCTCAATTCCTCATCTGATCTCAGTTCCCCACACTGGCTCCCTATCTCCTCTATGCCCCTCTATTATCGGAGAAATAACCATGCTCTAGGAAACAGATCTAGGAAGCAGCTCCTTAATCCTTCATCAACTGTATCTAATGCTATAACAGTTCTGATTAATCTAAAATGTTTGATTGGGTTCAATCTTTCTGCATATTTTGGTATCATTTTAGACCTTTAAGAGAATGGATAATATTGATATGTGAGAGCTCAAATGGAGGTGGATTTTCTCACAACCCACACTTACACATCCAAGACTTCACTACTTTGATAACAGTAATGCTGGAAATAAAATCAAAATTGCTTACACAAAGCACTTATGCTGCGCTTTGTTAGATATAAATATATGGAGATGTTCTGTTTTGCTTGCACAGTAACAACTTATTTTTTTTAGCATTCCTATAAACATCAGTAATCCCTTCTGGCAAGTTGAAACTGTTCAATTAAAGTTATATTGTAAGTTTGAAGTATTGTTGCAATGACACCATAGCAACATCCATCAATAAAATTACACAATATAACTGAGTGTCTCTTATAGGCTTCTTATAATCAGAAGTTAATGGATGAAGGAATATGCAATTTTATCAAAAGGACATTGCAAGCTAGAGGCACAGGTGCTATTCTTTCTGCTGTCAATAACTTGCAATGACTATTGACTTGTTTATCTATTTTTATTAAAAAAACAGATATCAGTAATACATTGTGCAGGAACTTTCTTAGTATTTGATTGGAATACCAAAGCAAGTCATATATCATATGTAGCAGTAATCAATGGTTCACTAAAATGTAAATATTGTACAAAAATGTGTTGAAAACTTTGGTTTTCAATAAAAGAATGAATACAATTGTGATGATCAATCAATTTCCCTCCCTACCTCAGGGGAAAAATGTGTTCTGAGATATACACACACACACACACACACACCTGCTTTGTGGAACACTAATTAAAATATGATAATTTGTGAAGAAAGAGAAAATCTGTATAAAGATCCACTTCATTGAGACTCTACTGAAGGTATGTCATAGTAACTAATTATGATCACATTAGTGCAGGAATCAAGTATTTTGGTACAGTTTGCTTATAAGGAAACTATGCATTCAGTCTTCATGACTGAAAGAAAGAAGACCCAATAGCAAAAAAAAAAAAAAAAAAGCTCCAAATAAACCAAAAAATATTGATTTAAAAAGCCAATAGGTCCTGCTGAATACAGTCCACATGAAGCCCCTAAACTTAAAAATGATCCCCCATGGATACTCAATTTTAGTTGCCAATAAAGGGTCTGTTCCAGACATCTACAGTCAATTGTAATCTTTACTACTATACCACCTGGTCAGTTCATTCCATCAAACTAGCATTAATGACACTGACAATCATCCTGCTTTGCCAGGTTTCAATGAGCTGCGCTCTTAAACTGTCCATATACTTCTCTGCTATTCAGAGGGTTGGGTGTAGAAAAATAAAGTTCTGGAGACATCCTGTAGTGTAGGCAAATTAAAGAGAATCAAAGAAGGATCTAACAAAGCTTAAGTCTGAAGTTTTTAAAAGGCAATGTAATCACTGTGAGGATGGTTATATGGTAATCCTGCTTCAGTGGTGGAAGTTACACAACACTTAATTGGAAAAGAAATTATGACAATTATTGTCACAGTTCCCAAGGTAGCTGCATCTCTGACCACCTTGTGGCCTCCTTGAGGACACCCCGCTTTGTTCTTAGAGCTCTAGCAGACAGCTTTCTCAGGGCAGAAGCCCATGACTCTCTTCCTCTAGACTGGGGAATTAGCTTGCAATTCCTCCTGAAATTCGCTGTGATTATTCTAACATATCTGAGTTCAGTTGAGCACCTGCAGCTCTGTACTCTCTCTCGGGACAATGACAAGCTTAGCCAGCCCTCATAAATCAAAGTATTATTTATTCAGGGGGGAAAAAACTACAGAGAAAACACATCTTGAAAACAACAAATAGCTTGTATGCATTTCTGACTTATCTCAGAGAGACCCCATGTGAATTTCAAAGTCATTCAGATCCTTTCCACAGGGTCCATCCCTCCTGATGACTGTGATTGGATCAGGTAAGAGTAACCACTATCACCATATCTGGGTGGTCACTGTATATAGTCCAGTTCTTTGCTTGCCAGAGTTCTCCTACCAAGTCAAACCAGAATATGCAATTTCCCCCAAGGGAGGAATGTTTCTTCAGATTGGTTACCAGCCTCAGGATTTCCATTAACTCCTGATGATAGATCCTTCCGGCAGCTCCTGTAACACCCCTATTGCCCATACAGACACGTTTAACACTTATAAAGTTGATTGATACACAGGTCTTTGAATCTATAACTCAGTTCACAGGCTGATAGTTCCTCATAGTTGCCCCTCTACATCTAGAAGGTAACAATATATGGTAAGGGGGAATAGAATCACACATTTTTTAATAAATATATATCAGAAGTTTCCCACTTCTCCACAGTTATATTCAGGAGGTCTACAACAGCTCACCATTATCAATAAGTCACATGGAATGGCAAGTGTGTGCATGTGGAAGGCTCCTAACTCCATTTCTTGGTGCAATTCAGGGTGTGGATTCTGATCTGTGAGGTTCTAAATGGATTTGTTTCTGACAACCTGTAACCCAAGAACACCTTGATGCCAACTGGCAGAGAGCAAAGGTTACGGAAATACCCTGGTATCTGATATTTACATTTTAGTTCAGAGTGTCATTTAAAGTTTCTACTGAAAGTTCGTGTCACATATTTGCCAAATGCATAGGCAGATAATATGTAAGTATATATATAGATATATGATATTATGTTCTTAAGGACTTGAAGGTAAATGCAGATGTGACAGTCTGTACCTCTATGTTCACTCCTTTTACAAGACTATGAAAATTTTTCCACAAACTATGCCTTGTGCAGTATCATTTGAAAACTCACAATTTGCTGATCATTATTGTCATGGTAAAATATGTGTGGCAACATAGCACATAAAGCTAGAAGATTCCTCTGTATGGTATTATTAAGACAAGTTCCAAGTCTGGGGCGCAGCTACAAATCAGTTCCTCAGAGACAAAAGGAAAGCTGATGCCTCAGCCAGGTGTCAACAAAATCAAAGGGTCCATCACCTGGATAACCAGCCACTTTTGGGCAGGAAAAAAGGTGGGGCGAAAAAAATCTACATCTTGACAAAGAAACATCTTGGGGTTCCTATCACAGACTCTCTGTCTCCTGAACCCCAGCTGGAGATGATTCTTGAAGAAAAGAAAGAACTATAAGAAGGGAGAGCAGATGCCCCAAATTATCTCTCCATTTCTCTCTACCAATGGCATCAACAACACTTGAAGAACAAAGGAAGCAGTATTGGACAGGGGGAGGGGCTCTGTCAAAGAAATTGAGCCAATAAGCCTGCTGGAGAGGGAGACTGCTTTACATTTACTGAGCTTGTTAAGTTAGGCATTAGTTGTGTTTTACTTTTATTTTCTTGTAACCAATTCTGACTTTTACGCCTCATAACTTGTAGCCACTTAAACTCTATCTTTCTGTAGTTAATAAGTTTGTTTTATTGTTTTACCTAAACCAGTGTGTTTGGATTGAAATGTTCGGGAAACTGCATTTGGGATAACTGTATTTGTGCATATCATTTTCTGTTAATAAAATGACAGACTTTATATGAGCTTGTATTGTTCAAGAGAGAGCTGGGCAGTACAAGAGGTACATTTTTGGGGAAAGTCTGGAACTGCGAATTTGCTGATGTCGCCCTGCACTTTAATTCAAGAATGGCTGGCTATAGCACTCATGCAATATAACTTACATGCTGGAGGCTCTATATGAGCAAACCAGGAGTGGTAACTCTCACAGCAATCCATCACAAAGGTACCCCAGGCTGGAGAACTGAGGGGACACAGCTGTTCATTGGTCCAGATTGTACCTTGGGTAATGTCACAGCAGGTGACTCCTTTATGATGACCAACATGACAGTGGCTTTCAGTAAAAGCCTTATATGACACTCTGGAGCTGGGGGGACACATCTTCCTAGCTGGTCATTGTGTGTTCTGTGGAAATTGATTTGCATACTGAGTCAAATGCTAAGATTGCAGGGACTTCCAGAGAAAAAAAATAGAAGGAAGAAATGAGCTGTGGAGGAGGGAGCTCTGTTTACAGGTAAAGAACAAAGGCCCAATCTACTATATTGAAGGGTGAAGAAGGACACACGGGCATCCTTCATCTGGAGGAGATAAGTTGCCAGCAGACTTGGTCTCAAGAAAGGAGGATCTCAGCCATCCTGGTTGAAAAACACTGTGATAAGGAGTGTGTGTAAGTAGTTCCTTATTAAACAAGAGGGCATCTTGTGGTTAAGTTTAAGCTCCCAAATGCATGTTATGACTTTATTTTATACTTTTTGTTTCTATTAATCCTACTTGCTATCATTTGAATCTCTGTTCTTTGTGAAATAATTTTATTCTTCTTTTCACTACAAATTGTATCTAAGTGCTATGTCGTAACAATGCACTGGGGAAGCTGTGGTTTACTGTTCCTTTGGGAATAGTGGATCTGGTAATTCTGTGAGCTTTCTGTGGTTAAGAGTCTGAATACTTCAAGGGGATGTTCAGAAGATACAGTTTATCATTAACCTGCATGAGGGATAATGGAACCTGTGTGGGGAGTACTTGTACTGCATATGGCTAGTGATATCAGGGCACTGACTCCTGGCAGACAAAGAGAAGGCTCTCGCACACTAAGAACAAGTGCCCCCAGGAAGCACCACACACTCCCCTCTCCTCATGTAATCACTTGGTGACAACTTATTTTAAAATGGTAGAGACTGATGGCAGGGAGTTTTCAAGGGAGCTTCAGGGAGCAGTTCTTGGCACTAGTATTCATTCTTCCTCACAGAGTCCATTGACGTGTATTTTCCAGGATTTTGAAGGGTGTGGAATGGGTGGATGTGGTTAAAGAAGAAGAGTGTCTGCTTTAGGGTCCAGTGGTATCAGTTGTGACTGTTATTTACAATTACAAATTGGAATAATTTTGTAAATGCCCCTAGATTTATGGATAGGTAAACTTTAATTAAATTCATTTGTAGAAAGAGTTTTATAAAAATCAGTCATCAGGATGTGAGAGTATCCTGGTACCCTGTAGTTAACTGCTAGGCTTCCTCCTCTGTTCTGGAGCACAGCCTGTTTTGAATTGTAATTTAACTCTTTGGCATTAATGGTATAGTATCTTTAGAAATAGGGGAGTGAAGACAGGTTGTCATTAGTACAGTATGAAGGGAGAAAAAGTGATTGTTGCCAGAAAGCCTTTGACTGACTTCCCCCATGTGCAAAGTCATTATGATCACCCCACCCTCATCATCTCTAAGGTAAAGATTTTAGTGACTGTAATTTCCAAAAATATGGTCAGCTTAGATTAAAACTAAAATTGCATTGATTCCCTCTGCCACTGTTCATGGCCGTCATGCTAGGAAATAGAAATCACAGGTTTATGGAATTTTTGGATATGTTATCATTGCCCCACCAGTTACAGAAAGAGGATTAGTAAGGGACTTAATTCTTCACTCTCTTGCCAATACACACTTTATGGATTTCTTGTGTTATAAAAATTATAGTAAAATAAAGATCTGTGGGAACAGAAAATAAAAAAGGAATTTCAATTCCAGAGGAATACCAATAATACTATAGGAATTATGCTGTTGGGAATATTCCCAGAATACTTATTTGGGTACAAAATCACTACAAAATGAGAGCTATTAAAATAATTCTGGGTCTGATTTGCCTGCCACACACTGGTTTACAATCTAAGAAAATGTAATGGAATTCAGTGGTCTTACACCAGAACAAAATCAGTGCGAGCACAGAATCAGACTCAGAGTTGTAAGACAATACAGCAAATTGTCCCAGGGGTAGATAAAAGTGGCAGAAAGCCACTCCCCCCACATCCCACCTACTCTGAGATCCTGAGCCAAGCATAATTTAGCCTGAGGATCTGGCCTAACGCTATAATAACTAGAACATGCCTTCTGTGAGTTATCAAAATGTGTACAATCTGGGGCTGGCTGAACCAGCCCCCAGCACAAGTGAAGTCTGCTGTAACTTACACTTGCTTGCAGTTACTGCTTATAAGCTATATGCTAGTGGAGATTGTTGGGATATAGTTCCTTTCTTATTACTTGCCCTTCTTATTACAGACATACTGTGACACACTGTACCTAAAAGTAGCACCCATATTAATCACTGGTATATGGCTGTGGTATTTCATACCAAACGTGCCTTGCAAGGTATCATATGAAAGGTCATGATCTGCAGACACTCATTGTTCTGTCAAAATATGTGTATCATAATTGTATATGGAATTTGCTATGTGGTTGTTATTGACATATGTTGTGTGTCCAGGAGACGCACACAGATAGTTCTGAAGTGGCAACAAAATTTGTGACCCACATCTAAATGGACATTAAGTGACCAGCCATTAACCAGCAGGGGACTTGGAAACAAGAGATTTATCATTTTGTAAGAGACAGTTGTGCAAGCACCACACAATGAGGATTGTTCAACTCTATGACTCAGCAAGGCCCACCAAGACATGTCTGGACCAGTATCTTCCCTGGGAGATTAACTGAGAATATAAAATAAGGGACAGTGGCATCATGAAACCACCTCTTGACTCCCCTACCTATGCTGAAGGCAACAAGAACACGGGAAGACAAAGACTTTGAACTGAGGAGATTGGCCCCCAGATGAGAAGGAAATTCAGCCCACGTATTCAGAACTGTCACCTACCTGCAATATACAGAAGGGTGTGAAAAATTGTTCGAGTCAAATCTTGCTTAGCCTGAAAGTTTAGAATTCAAAATGCATGTTTACTTTTTATTTTCTTAGAAAACTATCTCTGAACTTTATGCCTACCACTTTAAATCTATCTTTCTGTAGGTAACTTATTTTAATGTTTTAATTTTACCAGTGAGTTTGTCTAACGTGCTTGGGGAATCTGCTCAGATTACAAGGACTGGTGTATGTCCACTATCTTTTGACAAAATGGCAAACTAATTAATGAGCTTGCATTGTTCAAGAGAAGTGTAAGATGAGCAGTGTAAGATGGTACATTTCTGGGGTGCAAGGCAGCAGGTTGGGGGGGATTTACTGGTGTCTCTCTCTTTATACTTCACAAATGACTTGGAGAGCATTCATGCAACTTAGCTGCATGTGTCTCTCTGCACGTTGGTGGCTGAGTGTTATAGCGCCTGAAGGGGTTTGCTGCTTGTCACTAGCCAAACATCATGAGAGACAGCTCAGGCTGGAGAGTTAAGGGGCCACAGCAGTCCCCCAGTTCCAGGTTGTACCCTGGAGGTTGTGTCACACCTAACTCCTAGCAGGAATTAAAATGGACTGACAGAGGTGGCTATACCAACCAAGGTTGCTTCTGTGCAAGAGGAATCACTAGGCACTCTGTTGAGATGGCTGTATGGTTCCTTTGCACTGGGAGAGCAGCACAAATGGGTTAGAACAGGGGCTGATGACCTGGTTCTCTGAGTCAGAAAATATGGATTCCAGTTCCATCTCTTCCAGCAACTTACTTAGTGACCATGGGCATATTAATAATAAAATATTTAAGATATCCATCACTACAGCATCTGACCACATTGTTTAAATTGGATCATAAAGATTCCAAATTAGAGAAGCAAAAGAACTGCACATCTCTGCAGAGCATTTTGAGATAATTGAGCATTTTGTAAACATCCAGGATTTCATAGTGTACTGCTTACAATGAAAATTTCATGTTTTTCCAAAACAATTTAAAATAAAAGCAGTATTTTAATTTCACTGTTTCATTTGATTCCCAACTTCTACACCTGAATGAATTACATATATTCAATATGTAAATATCAAATGTAATATTTTATGTAATATAGTAATATTTCAACATGCTTGTAATAAAAAGGATGGTTCTGATGTTTACAAAACTAGTATTTTAGGATTTTCTGTTCTTCAATAATTTCAGCTTTGTGTCCTGATTTAGGATGAATTCCAATTTTGAAATGGCAGAATTTACAGAAGGATAGAAAGACCATATTCTGACAAGCTATAATAGAGAGATGCAATTTGCATCTCTTTGTGGAGGTATATAAGGCACAATTAGTGTTTTAATCCACTTTGACATCATTGGTTAAAAGGTGCTATATAAATGCAGAGTATTATTACTAAGGCCACTCAATATGGG
This sequence comes from Terrapene triunguis, assembly GCF_002925995.2. Classification (NCBI taxonomy): domain Eukaryota; kingdom Metazoa; phylum Chordata; order Testudines; family Emydidae; genus Terrapene; species Terrapene triunguis. The sequence continues at coordinate 16,473,422 of NW_020664404.1, forward strand.
AAAAGTGGAATTAGAAAAAAGTTTTTCTGGCTCTCTTTTACAAAACCTATCAGATCAGAACCTAAGTTTACAACATATGGCTATTAAATGTACTCCTATCAGTAGGGTGAGCTTACATGCTATACCATGCATTAGGTAAGCAAAAGAAAGCCTCATTAAGAGTAGTGAAACAGCTTTAACTTAGAATGTCTTTGCTCTTGTTGAAGTGTTCTTACTTTAACAAGCAGGGTGTCTGCACTTATATCTATATTGCAGTACCAATCTGTAGGTTTTACTGAGTAGAGATGACGCACGTAAGTTCCATACACCTCATCAGATCTGACTGATAAGGCATGGTATCAGATCATTATAATGGCTTGTTAGCTACAGCAAAAACGTGATCCAGAACATTAATAATACACCATCTTGTTACCACTGCATCCCTTCCAAATTCTTCTCAATTTGGTTTTGAAGAGAAAATGATAACACATCATGTTAACACTGCCATCCCATTATCTGGGTTTTCCAGCCTGGGAACTGGATACAGATTTGTTTTCTTGACAAGCTTCCTGTTTTAACATATCTCTGCATGCTAAAACAATGATGCACACCTATGAGGGGCCGGGGGAAGGGGGAATGGATTTCAGATAAGAGATTTCAGTCACAACTTGAATGACAAGACTATTATGCCTACCAACTGGAAGAGATAATTTAGCCGAATAACTGTGCAGTGTCACTTCACAATGCAGAAGAGAGCACCAAATGCCTACGACTATTCATCCTTACATTGACCAGGACACATCAATGAATGAGGGATAGAATTTAAGCAACAGGTAAAGCTTGACACGGGGAGGCTCAATACTAGACATGTTAAGTGGTTCAAATGCAGGCGTTACAGGGCTCTTAACATGTAACCCATCACTTGGGGTACACTCTCCTTACTTAACCCTGCGATTCAGCTTGCTGTTCTGAATCCTTTCACCTTTCCCCTCCCCACGCCGTGAGGGGGACAGATGGTAATAAAATGGGGGCAGGCCTTGGCACATGAAGACCGAAGTTTCCACCTATCCCAGAGGCATAAGTTCCATCAGCAAAATCCCAGGTCTTTTACTTCTGGGAACCAGCCTTTTAACTGCACTGGAAACTGGCTGCAAATTGTGACAAACTAACATCTCTACATAGTACTACCACCAATTACTAAACCCCCTCAACTGTGTATCCAGGATGCTGCAAGGCAGGTAAGAAACAAAAACGAAGAGTCCCACCAGGCCTCTGCCAAAATGATTCCAACAGGAAGAAAATATTCCTTCCTGACACCCCTAGAAAGTGATCAAGTGGATCCACAGCATCTGCAAAAAATAGTTCTGATACTACAATTATAGGGCGGGAGGGCAGCTGAAGTGGAGCAGGATGAGGCTCCCAGGAATTCAAGATAAGGTTTAAATTAATGAAAAGTGGAGAGAGAGAGGTCACTCAGCTCCCCTCCTCCTTCAGCTGGTCAATGGGTGAACAGATCCTTCAAAAGGAGATCGGGGGTCACCCTCCATTCTCTCAGTATGTGCTTCCTCTTTGTCACAATCTTCAGAGGACATGTCAAGTTTCCCACCTGTCTAATATATATATATATATATATATATATATATATATATATATATATAAACACGATAAATAGTTCCTCCCCATAATAAAAATGTCGCCATGTCTTTTTTGAAATAAAAAAAAAGTAACAACATTTGAATAAATGCTAACAGAAGGGAGAGAAAAAGAACAGAAGAAGAGCTTGTCAAATTTCTTTTATCATTAATATAAATTCAGAATGTATTTCTATTCTTTCTTCATAGGCATAAGTATAAGTCTGATCCATTATACAGTTCTTATAATACCTATAAAACACTAATGAATGTATCCCTACAGAATACAGCATATTAAACTCATAGGGTTCCTCAAAAATTTAATAGAATTCTATATAAAGAGATTCCAAAAGCTTACAGAATTTAACAGAGAGCTTCCTTTCTTTGGGGTTTTTGCAACACCTTATAGAAAGCTACAGCATGGAAGAGGTGAAAAATTCAAGAGACACTTAAGGAGTAGATCTGTGGCAGTTTACTGCCCATAGTACCTGGAACCTGCTTTGCTGAATGAATGTGATTGTTCCAGTGATCAATAAGGGTATTTCTACACTTCAATTAAAAACCTGCAACTGGTCCGTGCCAGCTGACTTTGGTTAACCGGGCTCAGGCTGTGGGGCTGTTTCACTGCAGTGTAGACGTTCGGTCTTGGGCTTGTAGCCCAGATTCTTGGACCCTCCTTGCAGGATACTTCAGTCTGGGCTCCAGCCTGAGCCCAAACATCTATGTTGCAATGAAACAGCCCCACAGCCTGACTCACGAGTATGAATCAGCTGGCACAGGCCAGCTGCATGTGTCTAATAGCAGTGTATAAATACCCTTTGTAAATAAAGTCATCCTGTACACAGAAGTTTAGAAAATACACAATTAATGAAACTACACAAAGCCACTGTGTGTTAACTACTATTATATGCATTTTAGAAATGTATGTATTTATTTGGGTAAACTAAGGCACAAAGTTAAGTATCAAAAGCTTTTGAATTAAACTCATAGCCTCATTTTATTAAATGGGAATTTTTGCTATGAACTGTAATTGAGCAAGGGTTTCACCCCGTCTACCTAAATGGGTTAACATATAATTACTCAACTGGCTCTTGCAAATACATAATTTTGCATTTGCAAACAGGTGCACCAGCAAGTATTGCAGATGCATTTTTAGAGGCAATTGATAACTTTACCCTAATGACTTTCACAGAATTATGCAGTGAGAAAGTGGCAAAATCCAAGTTAGAAACTAGGAGTCCTGACCCTGATTGGGGGGGAGAGGGCGGTGGAGAAGTCACAAAACAAAACTATAAAACTTATAAAAGTCAGACTATTTTTGAACCATTCAGCAAAATGTAATTGCAATCTATTTCTGCTGTAATTAAATCAGTTATTTTTAAAACCAAAATCTATAGAAGGAATAATATTCTGCATTAACTCTATATATTTTTTAGAATTTCTATAGAATGCTTTAATAGACACTGTTTCCATTGATGTGATAGACCAACCTTGTGAGGAAAAGGAAGCAGTAGTACAATTAGGCAGCATAGATGGTGTGAAAACTTCAATATCCCAGGGAATACAGAATTCTAACACAAATACAATTTTAAAAAGCTTTGTATTGGTTTCTCAAGAGAAGGAGCATTATCTGAATGGCAATAGTGGCAGTTTCTGTCAATGCATGGTTTTATTTTCCAAAATAGAACATACAGGTTTTCCTTGTCTCCTCTGCTCATTTATCAGCACAGCACTATCCTCTGTATTCCTTCTGCTCACCAAGACAGAAAGTCACTCCTGTGCAGAGGGCCTATATCCTCAAAATAGGATTTATGTGGGATTTAAGTAGTGCATAGGCCTTGTGATGACCCTCTGCATATGGGTGATTTTCACCTTTAGGTCTTATAGTTGAAGGCTATAAAACCTTGAATTCTCTATTAAATTCCAATTTGTGAATGGTCACAGCTAATTTCTTTCTTCTTGTTATTACTCAAAGATTTGTAGACCTTTTACAAAAACTAATTGCGTAACCCAATTGGGTTGTACCTCTGTCATGAGGCATTTAATACTATAATAATTTTTAATGAAATACTATAGCATCATGTTTAGATATTATGACATACCTTGGTGGGATATTCATTTTCCATCTTGTGGTGATCTGAAATGTTTTCAGTTTCAGTGATGATAAAATCAAGGGACTGGAGTAGATAAAAACACATTGGTTTGTTTCAAGCAGGTTGGCTCCTGTGAGGTCACTGTGAAAGCTGGAGATGCTCATGTTTTCAAAAGTCAATTGTAGTGAGAAACAGATGGTGCCAGAATAACATCTAGTGAGCTATAATTCTTGAACACTGTTATTCTGTTCACTATAGGTTATTATACTGTGTTCCTCACCCAAGTATCTGAGGGGCTTCAAGTAGTGCACTAAGTGAGGTGACTAACAATTGTCATCTGTTACTTATTCTCTCATCCTCTCCCTAGAGGGATAAGAGTATGTAGTAGATTGTCTTGACAGTTTGGAAGATATACGCAACAGGAATGCTTGGAGATGAAGATCAGCTAATCCCAATTAATGGGATAAAGCAAAGGCAAAGAAGTGATATACACACAGACCTTGCTATGCATTCATGTTAGAGAAAGCAAGGCCAAAGAAATGTGCCGTGCATTTGCAATGAAAGTAGGTTTGGTTAGGTATCCCTCATGATGGCTGCTTGTAAATTATTTTATTAAATAATAATAATATTAATCGCAAGGTTGAGTTTTTTAAATCAAATAAGCCCCTTGCACACTCTGTGCCAATACTGACAAATTGTTTTGCATGAGCCCTTGGATTCATGACACTCTGCTGCGATATTTTGTGACAGCTGCTGAAGTGAATCAAAATAAAGGGTTTTATTTAATTAAATATAAAAATGAGTAATGCAACAAGTACAGCACCCACTGTATTATTTTAGTTGCAGTTAAATTCAATGAGTGTTATATGACCCTTAAATTAAGTTTTCAATGCAGAATTTTGAATTAAAAATGCCTAACTGAATCATAGACGTTGTTGCGGTGGATACTAGAAATTTGGCACCTGACTAGGGGACAGTTGGGGCTTCTAGACTATGATTCTTGGCACTCTAACCAATTCCAGCTTCTCTCAACTACTTTTACTTATGGTTTGTACTCTTAGGGGTTTTTTCCCCTTGCGCTCTGATTTATCCAAGAACAAAAATCACAAAAGTTTTAGCCAGTTTCCATTCCTCCCTCAATTTTTCATTACAAAAATTATAGAAATGTTTCAACTAGCTGTACTGCCCTATCCTTTCATCTTTGATTTTGCTCATGTTCAATCCATGAACAGCTTCCCCGACATTGGTTTCCCCTAGCCTGCTCCCTTTCAGAACTATTCTCGTACCCAGTAGTGTAGTCAAGGGTAAAGTGAGTTTCGCCACTTCTCATTTGGGGACTATGACTTTTTTTTTAAACACCACACCACTGCTCCTACCAGTATCCCTCACTGTTCTGCTCTACCCTCAAGTACCTCTATTTTGGCTATTATGCATCCACTTCTGTTCCCCATGTAGCCATACGATTTTTTAATGATTTTTCTTAGGCCCTGAGTACAGTGGTGCTGGAACAATGTTTGCAGAACTATTTTTTTGAAACCTAAATCTTGCTACCAAGATGCTGCTGACACAGTTTGCCTGACCAGCATGCACACAGGTGAACAAAGTATTTTAAACTGGTTTTCAAAACCACAGTATAAATCACTAACCTAGCAGGGTTTGGTGAACCCGTTTAACAAATATCTTACCTCTTTCATACTCTGGCCAAGGAAACAGAGTTAACATCCATTCTGGCTTACGTTCAATGCCATCGCCATTGCGATTTCTACCACTTTGGGTGGCCAAGTTAGAACACTGTAGCTCCTCGACCAATTAAAACACAGTTTGGTGTTGCAATGTAGATGGGGCACAATCATGTGTTAACTATGTTTCCAAGTCATGAAGTAGCCCTGCAAACATCCACAGCTATGACATGGTTTGGAAATATATAGTTCAGTCCTTGCTACGCTGCAAGACACAACTGTGTTTATCACATTTTCCAGGACAGTGTTGGAGTACCATATACCGCAGAAATTACACAGTTGGATCATTGTTGCTTGACGGGGCCTTAAAGAGGTTTTTTTTTTCACTTTTATTTTATTTGAAAGATTTCTGCCACCAACAAGTGCCTACCTGCATCTCTTATTAACTTTCACTTTACATTTTTAAAAAAATGTTCATTAAAAAACTCCTTATGAACCTTTTTAAAGTTTAAGTGACTCTGAAGCCTTTTAAAAGCATTTCCCTCCCTGCGCATCCACATTTGTTATATCTGAAGTGCACACATGCAGTTCACTTTTATTCATTTGAAAAGCTTTCTTGGAACTTTTAATTAGTCCCCACTAAGCTGTCTTGCTATGAATAGAAAGGTTATATATATATTAAAAAAAAAAAAAGCTCCATCTGTGACTAGGAAAATGCTATCAAATTCCCAAATTCTTAGAGGTATTCCACCACTACCATTGCTAGACTGGAACATAGAGTTTGATTTCCAAAGCTAGGTTCCGACTTACTGGCTGTCAGGGACTGGAACTACTGTAAAGGCAGCACAAGGTCTCAGCCCTGGGAAAAAATCTTGTATCACTTAATGGCAAACCCTCTAGCTGATTAAACAGCTCTAAGCAGGGGCACCCCCCATTACTCTGGGGAAACTGGGACCCAAATGGTGCTTTACTTTGCTTCCCCATCACCATATCAACCTTCACCCCCACCCCCTGCCATGTGAACTTGGGGAAAAACTGCAGAGGAGCCAGCCAGAGAAACTTGAGCCTTGAGGAGCAGCTGCAAAAGCAACCAAATCAGGGAAGGGACCATCAGATATTCAGAGAACTTCCTGTAGTTTTCCAGGACTTTTTCTGCCTTGGGCTGATTGAATGTTTGCTCTAAACCTCTCCCTCCTCATTCCTCACAGACCACTTCCCTGGACTTCCTCCCCTCTTCTCCTCTGCCCTGTCCTCCAAAGCCCCTTCTCTTCACTTTTCTTTAAGTTTAGCTCATCCCCTCCAAACTAAATGCACAAAATAAATAAATTATGTGACTAACATGATGTTTACCCCTTCCCATAGGTGCTGGAACTAGGGGTGTTGGCGGTGCTGCTGCACCCCCTGGCTTGAAGTAGTTTCCATTATATACAGGGTTAACAGTTTTGTTCAATGGCTCTCAGCTCCCCCCCATATAAATTATTCCAGCACCCCTACCACTTCCCCACTCTGCATTGGTCTAGTCCAGGGGTCGGCAACCTTTCAGAAGTGGTGTGCTGAGTCTTCATTTATTCACTCTAATTGAAGGTTTCGCGTGCCAGTAATACATTTTAATGTTTTTAGAAGGTCTCTTTCTATAAGTCTATAATATATAACTAAACTATTGTTGTATGTAAAGTAAATAAGGTTTTTAAAATGTTTAAGAAGCTTCATTTAAAATTAAATTAAAATGCAGAGCCTCCCGGACCGGTGGCCAGGACTCGGGCAGTGTGAGTGCCACTGAAAATCAGCTCGCGTGCTGCCTTCAGCACGCGTGCCATAGGTTGCCTACCCCTGGTCTAGTCTATTTAGATTGCAAGCTCTTTAGAGCAGGGACTGTCTACTACTCTGTATGCATACAATGCCTAGCACAATGGGGCCCCATTCCTAGTTAGTTCTTAGACACTGTCCTAATAAACATGACTAATAATGATAAAGTCAAAAAGCAGTTCTCCATCTAGTTCTCTTGAACTCAGAGACTGCTGATTTTAATACAACACTTTCCTTAAGATTGTAGTGAAGGAAATGGAACAGCAAGTATCTCAGATTTTCCTGTACTATAGAATACAAGCAAACATTTTCTTTGTGAAAATGGAGATTAGTTCCCCATTCATTTATAAAGTAGTAGTATTATTGTGTATGATGGCATTACTATGTATTCTGTCACATTTGCTCCTAGAGTTTGTCCATGGCTGCTTGTTAAAGCTATATCTCATCTGTGACATGTTTCTCAGCACCCCAAGATCAAAACATGTACTTTCAATCTGGATCAGTGGTTTTCAACCTTTTTTTCATTCACAGACCCCTAAAAAATTCCAAATGGAGGTGCGGACCCCTTTGGAAATCTTAGACATAGTCTGCAGACTCCCAGGGTCTGTGGGCCACAGGCTGAAGAGCAGTAGTCTAGATCTAGATCACTTATTTTTGATTTCTCACTCTAACAAATATATAAGAAATATACAATAATCTCAGTATAAGAGAAAAGGCCATACACTGACTGTCTAACATAGGCAACCAAAATTCTGGCATTTCCTAACTACGGAGTGCTTGACTTTGCAACCTTTATTTCTTATTTTGGCATATTTCTTGTCATCATCATTTTCTATTTTTGTTTGTTTGCTTAAATAAAAACAGAAATCCCATCATGTAGAACCATATTGATCCCACATGAGTCATCGGGGCTAGGACATTTAAATTCACAGTACAGACCTCTACCATTTGAGTTAACAGAATAACTGACAGTAGTCGTAGGCTGCTATCCTCTTTGTGATCAGTAATACGTGGGGGATGAGACACACTTTGCGAGTGAGTTTCACAGCTTTTTTGCTGACAGCAGAGGAGTAGGTTCATAGGAATTCTGGGTTTGTTTACAGGTTTTGAGAGAAGTGTGCACCAGTCTTTACGGGCCCTTCTGCTTCATCTCCCCACAATCTGCCCTCACCCCCTTTCCATATCCATCCCCTTCTTACCCTGTCTCCCTGTGCTCCTACCTTTCACTTTATGTGTCTGTCTCCACCTGCTTTCATCACTTCCAGGCTGCCATGCCCCTAGCTTGCTTCTGTCAGCCTCTAACCCTCCCCACTCCTTTGCATTCAAGCAGGTCAGACACTTTTCCTCTTCTCATCCAGGATGCCTTGGCATCAGAAAGGGAATCATGGAGAGCACAACAGCTATTCTCCCTCCTCTCAGTTCCAGTGCTTGGACTAGAGCACCCAATTTCCACTTACACACTCAGTCCTATTGACTATGCTGTCTCATAAGTTTCTCTTATCTAAAAACTAAACACATCTATAACAACTAGACTTGTGTAGTACTGCTTTCATTATTACAGTGAAACTTTTACATCTGAACTAATGCTGAACACTTATTAAAAACAAATTATAGCCTCATTTACAAACATTCATATCAGTCGGTACCAATTGGGTTGTACAAATGTAACGGGGGGGGGGGAGGAGGGACAGTGACTTAGTTCATTACAGGCGTGGTCCTGTAAAGAACTAAGCACCTGTCAATTGAAGGTTCAAGTCCTACTATAAAGCTGAGGAAAAAATAACATCAACAATTGTAACATTTTCAAACTACAATATTACAAAACAGACAGGTTTCACAAACTCACAAATTAACATTAAAGTTCTATGTTGCATTTTGTTTTGTGTAAAACCTGAGTGAAACAACAGCAGTAATAGTAACACCTTGCAATTACATAGCACTGATGCTGAGAGCAGTTTCTGCACAAACAAGTAATGAAAGGTTAATAAAATACAAACAATACAGATAGAATAAATACAAACAATATACCACCATTATTTTAGGTATTATCCCATATAGCATAGGCTTTACTACATACAAAAGGAAAAATCAAATGTTTATTTTATTGAAACAACAAAAAGGAGGAAAAACACATACATCATCGTTTATGGTGGAAGCTAAATGTAAGAGCAATTCATTTATTTTAGAGCGTGTATCATGACTCATTTATCTATTTCATTCTTTGGAGAGAAATCTAAGCTAAATGAACAGGAAAATGTCACTCTGCTATCAACAAAACTCTCAGCACTTTTAATACATAGTCACATCTTGAAAAATATATGGATCTGTGTTGTGAAGCTGAATTTAGACCCTCCACAAAAGTTCATGTTAAGTCATTTTCTGTTTATTATTCACTCCTAACAACATTGGCAAATCCATTAGGTGCTGACAGTTGCATTGTTTTTCAGACGAGAAATTCTTTGTCTCTTCTCAATGTAGAGAAAAGTTACAATAACCTTTTAATGAGATTCATCTGATCTCTAATTAGTAACAAATGCAAAACTCAAGCACATTTGACAAAAAAGCAATACAGTCATTAACTCAGTCATCACTGTGTTTTTGGTAAAATAAGAAAACTGACTGAGCAGTCAACCTAGAAACTGAATTCATGATGGACTTATTTCTGTCAAGAGGGTATACCAAAGGGAAGACATTTTACATTTCACTGGAAAAAAAAGAACGCTCCTTTTCAATTACTGATTTTTTTTTTAAATAGTCTTTGTGATTATAGAAAATGCAAATATTTTTCATACATTCTGGAAGGCATGTCAAGCAATAATAAATATCTACATAAAATGGATATGCTGTTTCTATGGCACTATGCACGGACTAATGTGCTACTCATAATGAGTAAAAGTGGTTGAATTTTGATCCTAAATTTGCAAAACTGTTTCAATTTTAATCTCTTTCTTTCACCTGTTCAAAGCATTCATCTTTGCAGCTTATTTCTTTGTCTAGGCTTGGATTCTGTCTTCTATATTTTACTTCTTTAAATTAGAGAAATATCCTTATGAGGTGGTTGGTGGGCATGAAAAAAAAAAAGACTGGTTCCTCACCATATGTGTGAAATGGAACTACAGCAAAGACAGCTGAAGTTTAAAACTTGTCCAAGGCCATTCACGCTGTGGCCAAGAGTCCTCTCTGCATGCCTCCTTATGCTGCAACACCATTCAGCAGTCACTCTGCTCCTGTTTTCCTCAGGGTTTTCAGCTGATCCACCCAGTCTCCAACCCCTTCCGGGATGAGGTTACTTAGCTCTTCAGCTTAATTATATAAGAGTTCCACGCCTTTCCAGGGTACCCGTTGCACAAAATAAACACAGAGAAACAAAGTATTCCGGACTTCCTGGGCTCAATCCTCAGCAAAGTCTTCCCCACTTCCTATCCCCAGCTGCCCCATATAGTAAATTTAAGGTCTATTCTCCCTCCCAACCAGCCACCAGCTGAGCTGGACTCTTCCTTTTTGCTTCTCCCTGGAAGCCTAACACTAGCTTCAGGTGTCACGGGATGGATCTAATAAGGCATCCAGCCACCCATTAAAATTTTTCTGACTCGGGTGGAGTCTATACACACTATCATATCCACCATCATGGATGAAAGTAGTTTTCTTCATGTGAGTCTTGACAGTGAAGCCACCAGGACTACTCCCATGAGTACAATTACTGAAACAGGTAAGTTCTTGCAGCATAGGGCCCATAATAATCAGGGAAGAAAAGGCTCTTTCTTGGTTGTGGGGGGGAACCCACACTGGTTTTGATTTAGCAGAGACATGACCATTTGATAATTGTACATGAAGTATCTGTGATTTTTTTTTTCTTGAAATACAGCTCCATTTCAAAATGCTACTCTTTAAAAATGGTATGCTGGAGGTCCCTTTGCATAGTTTGTCAGTGACTTCAGGTCTAAGTTTACTATAGAGGCAGTTTATCAAGATTCTCTCTCTCTGACATATGAGGCAACTGCTCACTGATATGGTGCCATTTTAAGTGCTTGGTCACAGATACTACCAGCACCAGTAAGTTAGCACTAAAAAAAATAAAATAAAGTGAAAAGAAAGCCACTACATAACCACAATAGAGATTTATTGAAAAAGGAGTGTGCATTATCGAGTCTGATCCTGGTCCCACTGATGTCAATGGCAAAATCAAATGTGAGCAGGATTGGGCCTTTTATGTTCAATAAGCACTACTTTAGATATTAGAGACACAGGATGTGGCTACAGTAAACACAGCATGTGTTGTTGTATTACTGCTTAGATAACCTACTGGTACTTAACATACAGTAATCATCCTAGTTAATTTAAATCCTTCTTGAGTCATCTAATTTAAAGTGTAAACATGAAAGCTTACTTACCTATTGTACTATACTACAATTCCTCTCATGAATATACACAAAGCTATAGAATAAAGAAAACCACGACCTAATTAACCCTATATATTCATACACTGAATAGTAGAAAAATAATAACAAAGCTCACTGAAGTCCACAACGCACACACGTGACTTAAGCAGCCCTTAGTGAATCATAAAGGCCCAAGAACAACAATGAGAATCAGTCTTCCATGTACATAATGCACTGTGAGACAGCAATATTACAGGAAATATTTTATGCTGCATACAAAAATATTCTCAAATAATAAGAATGTCACCATCATATTGCAAGGGACTGTTGAACACAATCCGCCTGGTGGAATTCATAACAATCTAACAACCCACAGTTCTCTGTGGATTTCAAAATGCAAATTCACTTATGCTTCTTTAAACCAGGAAAAGAAAGATGTGTTGTCCCATGAAATGCTTGTTTTTGTTCTTGACTGGAGCCAAAGCACATATCTATGCATATGAGCAGATGTCGTTGTCCTACAATAGGCCTGGCATCCCTCTGCATAATGCTTTATAATTCCTATTTTATGGTCATCTTGAGATTTAAAAAAAAAAAAAGATTTTTTTCTTTAAGCAACATCCAATAAATCCATGTTGGTTATACTATCAGATGAAATTAACTACAGTGCAGGACTGCACAATGCTTTATTGTAACCAACTTAACATGAACCAACTGGTTCACATCTTGTGCTATCTGATTGCACTTGGGTGAAGGTCACTTCTTCCCTTCTTTTTTCCCCTGAAAAATCATTTTTTTTTCTTTAAGATATGGGAGCATATGTGTCTACAGTGTTTCCTGTATGACTAGGGAAAACAGTGTCACGGGATCTGCAGCAACGTTTTTTAACCATGCTGGGGATTGGGGTGTTAAACATGACAGGAGGCATTCCTTGTCCCAGAGAACCAAGTTTTTATTTGTCTTACCTGTTTTCCTTTGGAAAGTGGTCAGGGTTTTGGAAGGATGCATAATCTATCCCAAGCTTTGTTAAGTTTTTTTCTTCCTCCTTCATTTTCCTGTTTTTACCTGCTTCTGGCTGCTTTTTGCATCAGGAGTTTTTGATTAGGATTCAAAATGGAGGACAATCAATTTGTAGCATAATCTTCCGATGGGGGCAGAGCTAGAGATCACGCTCTCTTTAGCTTTTATCTTGAGCAGAAGCAATGTGGTGTCAACTGTGGAGGAGGAAGGCGATGCAGAAAGGCAGACTGAATAACTTGAGCTCTGCTCCACTAAATTACTGTTAATGTAAAGATTATTTTTTTAACTGCACACCTGAGGCCTGATAGGCTATTAAATTCAGTAGAAATCTCTCTCTCTCTCTTTACACTAACTGTGAAGAACTCTCCTAAATAGGGTACCTGCTTTCTCTGCACTTGTTGTTAAGGACTGGTTAAACAGGGTATTAGGCTCAAATCGAGTACTTAAGCACCTATTTAATTTTAAATATGAGTGTCACTGAAGTCACTTTCTTATGGTTAAAGATGATTAAAATTACCCCTGTTTGAGTGCTTTGGTGATCTGGACATTGGTGAAGTTCAGAGCATGGTTAAGAAATACTCTTTTGTACCGACACCGAGCACCATCCTAAAACAATCTGCAGGTTGTAATCCAATATCTAGCTACATGGATACACTCTCATTCTTTGCACTGTGAATAACCGTGCCAATCAGTGATTTTTTGTTAGAAGAAATGTTGAATATATTTCTGAGGTAGTACCATATTGACAGATACAGGTCACAGTAAATATGCTTTCTATGCAAGAAATAAGAAAGATAACAAATCCAAATCTCCTTCTAGCTCTGCGTTCCTCCAATCTACCAAAAAACGTGTTTCTCTGTGCCATCTCTGTGTTCTGTCTGTTCTCTAGCTTCTAATAGTCTAATCACCATGCCTATGTCAGGGGTGCTTAATGGGGTGGTAAAAATAATGCAGTGCATTTCTGGACACCTAACTGTGTGCTGTACTAACCCCCGGCGGGATTGTTTATCCAAAAATTACTTATAAGGGGACAGTATCAACTAATGCCTAAGGAAAACAGCAATATTGCAGTTGCTGCACACGTCAATTTCCTACCCTCTCCTGAAGTAGGAAGGTTATCCAACAAGGTCTCAATTATGGAAAAAGGACAGGAAGAGACCCTTAAAAAGATGACAGTGGTTATTCTACAGAGCTAACTTTCAAGATGCTGTATGACTGGATTTGTTTATAACCAGCTTTGTTCATTGCTTTCATTTTCCACGTAATTCACTGAGATAAGGAGTTGTGCTACCATATAATAGTCTGCCATTAGGAAGAATTCAATCAGCTTTCATATGAATATTGCTTTGTGACTTCAGCAACCAAATGCATGTTTCATTTAATTCAGCAGTTTGTAAGGTTTGCTAGAGGAACAACTACGCCATTAGAAGCAGAAGAACAGGAAACTAAACAAGTCTCATCTTTTTGGCTCATTAACTTTGAAATGCGGAGGTACCTTGATTGTCCATAGAGGAGCCTCACACACTATGAAAGGCACAAGGCAGTGACTATAATTAGTTTCACACTTTTTTTCTCCTTTAAGGAAATACGCTACAAAGATTATACTCAAAACTGTGACTGCGCCGAATTCAGCTTCAGAACTTCAGTGACATTTCAGTATTGTTTATATCACATCAACCAGCTATAAAAATGATCTCTCTATTATCCTCTTGCTTTATCTTAATGTGTATGGTTTTAAAAAACCCTATTCCCAGCTCTAGGCACTTCTGACAATAATTAAAGATATAATCCATATAAATATGCAGCAGCCTATTTACATCCTATAGCCCAGGTTTAACTGACAACTAATTATTCAGAATCACCCACAATTCCTATGAACTCTAATCCTCAACACACTCCTCCAATGCCCCAAACCCTGGGAAAATAGCTGAGCTTTGAAGCGTGTGTAAAGGTCAACAGACTTGAGCGTTTTTTTCAAAACTGGAACAAGTTTCAAGATCCTGTGCCTTTCATGGAAAATAGCTCACTTTCTTTTAAAGTGTGTGCGTATGTGGGAAGGAGGAAGAGGGCATCTCTATATTGACCTCCCCCACTGATTGCAGCTGCAGCAGTATGACTCTCTGTCCAGGAAAGCAGGGTCAGCTCCAGGCACCAGCTCAGCAAGCAGGTGCTTGGGGTGGCCAAGGGGAAGGGGCGGCACGTCGGGCTCTTCAGCGGCAATTCGGGAGCAGGTCCCTCGATCCCCCTCGGAGGGAAGGACCTGCCGCCAAAGTGCTGCCAATTGCAATCATGGCTTTTTTTTTTATTTTCCCGCCGCTTGGGGCGGCAAAAACCCTGGAGCCGGCCCTACAGGCAAGTCTCTCATAGAGAAACACCCCAAAACCTTTAAGGCACTAAAGGTCAAAAACAAACACCACAAACTCCTCCAAGGAGATAACAGGCACCCAGTGCAGATCCCAGAGCTCTGATGTTATGCACTTATGCTGATACACCAAATATTCTGCACTATAGTTTCTTTCAGCATGGAGTTGGGATGTAGCCCCATGTAGAACACATTGTAATGATATTGGCATTTTCCTAGCAGTTCTAGATGCTATTTTCTAATTATCTCAAGAATTTTTTTTTTTCAAAATGTCTTGCAATTTTTAAATTTTATTGCACAAAAAGCAAAATTGATTACCAAAATAAGAGGTTGAGTTTTTAAAGCCATTTTTGATAAAGTTTTGTGTTTTTTTGTAAAAAGATACCTTGTCCACAACCCACGCTGCCTCAATAACTTTTCCAACAGCCCCAGATACATATCAAACAACAAGGGAAACAAGACAGAACCCTATGAAACCCCATGAGAGTACTCTAAGGAAAGCATATGCTCAAAACCACCCACTGGGAAAACTCAGCAAGAAAGGGGCAGAGATCATCCTGGTCCTCTTCTGCTCCCATCTACAGGTAAGGCAATACTATTTCATGGGCTACAAGAACTAAAAACAACAGCACCTGGAGGTGGAGCTCCAGAGAAATGCCCCTACACCAGCTGGAACTGCAGCAGAAAAAAGACCTCTATTATGCTAGGCCAGGGATCGGCAACCTTTGGCACGCGTTCCGCCAGGGTAAGCACCTTGGTGGGCCAGGACGGTTTGTTTACCTGCCATGTCCGCAGGTTCGGCCGATCGCGGCTCCCACTGGCCGCAGTTTGCTGCTCCAGGCTAATGGGGGCTGCGAGAAGCGGCACAAGCCGAGGGATGTGCTAGCCACTGCTTCCCGCCACCCCCATTGGCCTGGAGCGGCGAACCGCGGCCAGTGGGAGCCACGATCGGCCAAACCTGCAGACGCGGCAGGTAAACAAACCGGCCCGGCCAGCCAGGGTACTTACCTTGGCGGGATGCGTGCCAAAGGTTGCCGATCCCTGTGCTAGGTCCAGGAAATATCATAGATGACCTATTCATCCATGATTTTCCACAACAACTATTCAGGGATGCTATGACTAGTCTTGTCCACTACAAAAGACTGAGATGCAGCTGAAGGGGCATTTTTTGTGGCTTGACCCCAGCTCTGGATCTCCTTACCAGGGGAAAATAAGACTGCAGTGTTGCCAGCTCTTGCATTTTGATATTCTTAGAGCCTCAAATGGTTGAAAGATGAGAATGCATGAGAATTTCAGCTTCCACTTAAAAAGGGGCTGGGGTTGGAGTCTCTAGCCCTCATTTCCCTCCTGGCACAGAAGGCAAATGAGATCAACCCAGAATGTATAGGTTTGACGCATTTTTTGAATGCTTGGGGTTGGCAATTTTGAATCCAACCCTAACTGCATTTAGGTTTAAATGCAAAGCACAATTTTTTCTTAATGCTTTCCACCAGTAGTGGTCATCTTTTCACCACAACTGGAGAGACTGGAGGGTAATTAAGGAGATGCAACAACATACATATATGCATTACAATTTAGGGCATGATCAGTGCTTCTTGAGTGGATGCATAGTATTTAGAGGTCATAGTGAGAAACTTTAGAAACACCATAGAGAGGTATTTACTTGCTTAAATGAGGTCTGTGAAAAAGGTGCATGAGCACTTTTGCATGCACGCCATTTGAAAATGGGGCTCTTAATCTTTGGCCAACATCATAAAAATATAAAGTGTGGTGGCATTTAGAAAAAGCCTAACATTAAATTAATGTACTATTAACATTAAAAAGCCCAATTCTATCTTCACTGCAGTACCCCAGTGCAACTCTCATTTACTTTAACAGGGAAGATGTATCTGAGCATGCAACTTTAAAGGCTGCATGTATCTGAGAACAGAATTGAACCCAAGGCTCTAACACAGACTGATGGAGTCAAGGAGATTCATACTAAAGGGAGACACAAAAATGCACACATTTCAACCTTAACTCATTCCATTTTGTATCTGTTATCAAAGCACACATCATGAAGAGTGACTGGAGAACCCCACGAGACCTAGCTACATACATGTGTTAAATAACTAGTGTGAGTTTTAACTCTGAAATGTTCTTGCTTTTGTCCGAAAATGAATGTTACTTAAAAGCATTTCTAGTGATTGTGTCAGCAGGGAAAGAGGCTAGCACATTCATTTTCTTTGATTAAATGGAAAGATATACCTGTTAAGTCCATTTATTTGTAGTCACTTTTTGGGGAGGAAGGGGCTGAAGGATAGCTAAGATTCATTTTCTGGACTCAAGACACTCCACATACTTCTATTCCCACACAAATCCTCAGCAAGTTCCATCATAGCCACAATCTTTATAGCTGAAGAGGACTGAATAGAGAGCTAGTCCAGTCCAGGTCTTGCAAGGCCATATGGAAAGTGACATATACAGTGTTCGCCTCACTTATGACTCAATCTTCAAATCTCTCCCATTAAACTTTAACTCCCTCTTTTCTCCTACTGACCACCTCCTTCTGTTTTAATAAAACTATTGTCAGTTCTCCTTCCGATACCTGTTTCTGAGATTATGTTGCTTCTGGTAACCTCCTACGGAAGTGAGCAGAGAAGCCAGGCACTCATGGCCAGCTCTTTGAAGGTTTAGGCACCTAACTCCTACTGCTGTCAATAAAAGTTCAACACAGGATATCTTGGCCTCATAGCCTAGCAATGAGCTTGATTGCAAACTACATTCAATTAAGCCAAAGCATAACATGTCAAGCAGGAAAGAGGCAAGAGAAAACTCAACCTCTGCCAGTCTGTTGACACCAGAGTCAGATAGAATATGGAGGAGAAATATAGAGGATGCCTAATGGGGTTTGTACATGTGGAGTTGGAGACAGAGTACAAAGTTCTAGGCAGAACATAGCTCACATGTAGGATATGTTTACACTGCAATGTAAGCCTGGGCTCAGACTCAGGCTTGCCTAACCCCCCTTCCATCTACACACAAATTGTGTTAACTGGGCTCAGACCCAGGGTGGTCAATCTTTGACCCAGGGTTTGAGCCCTATTGCTTTTATTGTAGGCACATCCTTGCTTGACTTGGGTCCTGTGAGTGCTCTGAAAAATACCCCACAATCCCATGGATCAAATTCCTTTGTTTTCTCTATGTAAGGGGACTATTGTCCCCTTACTAAAACTCAGTGGGGGTGTTCTGGTTGGCTAGCTCCCAGTACCAAAAGAAAGGGGAAGGGTTGATGGGAAATCAGAACCCTGAGACTGACAGTCCCCAGGAACAATGGGGAGAGGCCAATGCTCCAGGTGAGCCAGATTGACAGGATGGGCAGGGTAACCAGGGAGTCAGGAGTCCCATCCTCTGTGTGAGCTGGAATTGCCTGGGTCAGACAGAGTAGGGCCGAGCTAAGAAGAAAGCAGGGGCCCAAGAGGGGAGCAGAGCAGAGCTGTGCCAGATCCAGAGAGGCCAGAAAAGTAGCCCAGGAAGCAGGTCAGTGCTGGGAGCAGAGTCACAGAAGCAGCCCACAGAGCAGACCTGCCCTGGGAGCAGAGCTGTGGCAACCAGAGTCAGAGGGGCCAGAGAAGCAGCCCAGAGAGCTGGAGGCAGAGCAGCAGCAGCAGCAGCCGTGCAGAGGCTGAGTGGAGCTGGAGCTGGGGCTGGAGCAGTCCGGAGCTGAGTGCGGTGAGCAGCTGGGGAGAGCGAGGGGGACCCTGGGCAGCGGGCCCAGCACGGGGAGATGCCCCCAGCCAAGAGGCCCTGAAGGCCAGACTTGGAGGGGAATCGTAACCCCGATGGGGCGGGGGCGATGCTGGGAAGAAGGGTCACACCCTCAGGCTCTAGATGGCCAACACCAGAGCAAGTGTCCGACCCGCAGCATCCCTGTAGTACAGCCAGGGCCTGAGAAGGAGGCCTGGGACGTGTGAGGAACAGACTGAACTTCCCTTACATTCCAGAGGCACTGGTTGTGATGTCCCCGTGCCACAGAGCAGGGTGACGTGTTTTCCTTTAACCTTTCTTATTTTTCCCTTTTTAAAAAATTGACTGCTGTTTAATAAATTGTATTTGCTTTGCACTGTATGTAATGATCAGTGGGTCAGGGACGCATCCAGTGCAGAGACAGCACCCTGGAGTGGGGACACCCTAGCCCCTGCCCTAAGTGACTACGACAAGGTTGAGGGTCGAGCCCCCCAGGAATCCTGGGCCCAGCTTTGTTTGGGTTATGAGGACTCTGCCACACAGGAGAGTGGAAGGAGAGCCCTTGAGGTCAGGCAGGCCTCTGGGTAAAGGAAATTGGAGCGAGGACCCAGATCCTTTTGCTAGCCCATTTCGCCGGGGTAGTATATAAGCCAGGAAAGTTTCCCACAACAGCGGGACCATTCCCCCGCTTATATCTATCCCAAGAATCTCAAATCTACTCTAGTGAAAATGGAAACAGTCCTCTTTGGGGTGCTACAGCAGTTCAGTGAGCCAGCATTAACCCTTCTTCTGACCACTGAGTTGCAAACACACCATCAGAGAGACGCCTGTGTTTGCAATCGAGAATGGACAGAACAAGCCTTTTGCAAAGTGAGCTGCTTCATGGCCACAGGAGCACAGCCCTGATTTTTGGTAAATCTCTGGTGTGAGGCCTGCAAAGGAGTGGACTTTAGTAAGCGTACCTGGAATAACTATGCATACCAGCAAATAGTGAAGAAGCTGACAGCTTTGCAAATTTACCAGACTAGTGACCAGTGCAGGGAGTGCATTAAGTGGCTCAGGAATGAGTGTGAGAAGACCAGGGACCATAACCACACCTTGGGCAACTCACCAAAAGTATGCCTATTTTATCAGGAGTTTGCCTGGGTGCTAGGCACTGTACCCAGCATGCAGCCAACTATGGTGTGTGATGACTTGGTCAGTAGCACATTCTGGGTCCATACTCAGAGGAGCTGATGCACCCCACTGAGGAACAGCCTGCCATTTAGCCTACAGCAGATAGACAAGACAGATGCTTTCCTTGCGCCTGGTAGGTTTCTGGTTCCATTGTAATGTTGATTACTACAATAATGGAAAGGATTTCCACTCTATGAACCTGGCTAGCAGCATATAGCCAGTAATAGTGGACTGTATCCCAGCAACGTGGTTCCCCCACCCTCCCCCTCGGCCCCCGCCCATCTCCACCACATGGAGTTCAAAATGCTGACTGGGACATGCCAACAATGAAGAACACCTTTAAAATATATTTTTAATGGACGGGCACAGATTTTTTTTCTAGTTTCAGTCCTTAAAAATAATAATGTTATATTATCATGCCTGTAAATACGCCACTCTATAACCATTCAATCAAGCTACCTGGAAATCATGAACTCTGTGTGTGTGTGTTTGGGGAAATGTGTTCCATTCACAAATCTAATCCATTTCAGTTAGAGGTAGTCCATGCAGTCCACAGGTGACAAAATTGTTTCTCCTAAGTATGACTGTGGTTTGAAATTGTCCAGAAATGTGCCAGGGGCAAGAAGGAAGGCGGCTATGGATTTCTGCACGTTTGTACACCGCCATAACAGGATAAGCCACGTGGAAGCTAACGCTGCATCCTGCTGATTTCTTCATGAGTTCTGACCCAGTCCTGGGTGCTGATGGCTGCAAACTTTTCCTGAAGCAGGAACTCCAGATAGGTAGTTACATTTTGAGGAAGGTGGGTCTTTTCCAGGGCCACCTTGGTAGCTGACCCACGTACTCTACTCACAGATGTGTGTTCAGTCACTACATGTTTGAGTATTTCTGTTGCATAAACTGCAGGCTTCCTCCTAGCGGCTTGGAATAACATCTCCCTTTGCCAGCCGAGCTCCATAAATACTATTCCCCCTCTTTCATTGGGCCATGCAAGTCCATAGTGTGGGAGCACAAAGCATCCCTGACTTCTGTTGCCCAGATGCATCCAGCTCCAGATGTGGCACGTGCACTTTGTAGCTATCATAGGTCCATTCAGGGGGAAATGACTCACTGGTGGCTTCACAATGATTGTGAAGAGCACAGCAAGCTGCAGTAAATGAGGACAGCATTGATGACACTGGGTGTATAAATATCTCCAGTGGGATTTCAATCTGCCAAAATCCCATTCAAACACCATTCTGCACCTGCGAAACGTCTAATTAAACTGTCTTTTGCCAGCCTCTGAAACCAGGGTATGGTTTTGTAAGCCAAGGGAAAAGCAGGGTCTTCCAGAATAATTGTGGGGACAGTAACTCCATTTATGACAATGTAATTTGGTAGGAGTAGCGTCCCAGCTTGTCCATGAATCTCGACTCCTGTTCAGTAAAAAAGACATGACACTGCAAACTTTCCAGTGCAACCCATGTTGATATTCATAAATCTCCCTCTGTGGTCCATGAGGGTCTGCGTAACAATGGAGTAGTGCCTTTGAGGTGTATATACTCATGTGCTCCTGGAGGAGGGCAAACTATGGGCACATAAGTCCCATCAATGGCCCCAGCACACTTTGGAAACCCTCTTCTCTCAAAGCCAACAGTTATGTCAAGAATATTTTTTATGCCTGTGACTTGGGGTAAACCACATGCCTGATTGGTGGTGTAGGTTTCTGAGGCACTTAACCCACAGTCAACTTTCCAACACCAAACTGGTTTGCAATAGACCTGCAGTCTAAAGTAGGCAGCTTCCAGATGGCTACAGTAACCTGGCAAGTGAGTTTTTATGGTGGAGGGTCAGGGCAAGCAGTTCGAAAAGCTCCAGAAATGTAGCTTTCTTCATGCAAAAGTTCTGGACTCACTGCTGATCATCCCAGATCTGCATGACAATGTGAGTCCACCAGTCTGTGTTTGTGTCCTTGCTCCAGAAGTGCCAATCTATGTAGGGCAGAGGTGGGCAAACTACGGCCCGCGGGACACATCTGGCCTGCGGGACCATTCTGCCCGGCCCCTGAGCTCCTGGCCCAGGAGGCTAGCTCCCAGCCCCTCCCCCGATGTTTCCCCTCCCCCCAGCTTCAGCTCACTGTGCCACAGGTGCAATGCTCTGGGCAGCGGGGCTGTAAGCTCCTGGGGTAGCGCAGCTGCAGAGCCCGGTCTGACCTGGTGCTCTGTGCTGCGCGGTGTGTGGCTGGCTCCAGCCGGGAGGCGTGGCTGCCTGTCCTGGTGCACTCGCACCGCCAGCCACCGGTGCTCCAGGCAGCACGGTAAGGGGTCAGGGAACTGTGGAGGGGGGTTGGATAGAGGGCAGGGGAGATTGGGGGGTGGTCAGGGGCCAGGGGTGTAGATAGGGGTGGGGGTGGTCAGAGGGCGGGGAACAGGGGGTTGAATGGAGAAGGGGGGGCTGGATGGGGCAGGGGGCTGGGGGAGCAGGAAAGGAGAGGGGGGTTGGATGGGGTGGCAGGGGGCAGTTAGGGTTCGGGGGGTCCAGGGGTTATCAGGGGACAGACAGCAGGGCAGGTGGATGGGGCAGGTGTCCCGGGGGGCCATCAGGGGATGAGAATCGGGGGGGGGGGGGCTGGGCCATGCCTGGCTGTTTGGGGAGGCACAGCCTCCCCTAACTGGCCCTCCATACAATTTCTGAAACCCGATGCAGCCCTCAAGCCAAAAAGTTTGCCCGCCCCTGATGTAGGGGGTACCAGCAGCTATATCGAATGTAATGAGCCGCATCAGCCAATAAGAGTCTGCCATGCCTGGCTACTCCTCCTGCTGCTGCTGCTTCTGCTCCATCATAAGCTGTGTCAGGTGCCTTTGACAGGTCACAAAATAATGCCAAAATGTCCACCAGCATTTCATGGAAGCTCTATCCATTTCCTGACACAGGAGTGAAAGTACAAGTGTAACACTGACAAACCCCAGTCGTTGGCAGGTGGGAACGAACCTGGGGCCTCTGGAGCTTAGTGCATGAGCCTCTACTGCATGAGCTTAAATCCAACTGGCTGTTAGCTAAGGCTATAGAGCAGTCTCATTTTGTTTTTCTCTCTAAATGGTCTCGGTGCCACTAGATGGGACAGACCACCACACCCAGAAGGTGTGTGGGTTACACAAGCAAAAGACGTTCTTTAGAAAGTGCCTCCTTCATGTTGATGGCTCTGGTAGCTAGGAGCACACAGACCAAAAGGACCGCTCGCCAGGATATGTGGGTGGGCTGTTCAAACTTCCTGCAATGTGCAGGGTGAATAGTCAAGTTTTTCTACAGTGCACCACAGTGAAAGGACTAAAACACCTACATTTCAGGAAGGCTGGAATACTGTTGTTTTTACTTGGGTCTGTGTGCTGCTGTGTGGATGCCAGAATCCCAGGTTCAAGCCTGTGTTAGAAAGTTTATAATCTCAGGTTAACAATCAGTGTAGATGCTCAAATTCTGGGTTCTGTTACCCAGGGTCAGATGATTCGAGTCCCACTAACCCTGGGCTTACATTGCAACATAGACACATCTATGGTGGTCATTGTTATAAAAGCATCATTTCCCAAGACTAAGAAAACTTTGCCATGGTGATATCTGAGATTATCAATTTCCCTCCTCTGCTTAGAAGAGTAAATAACTGTGAGGTATTTGTTGGCAAATGTTGACTCTTAATGGGGGAAAAAAGCCAAAGTAAAGAGAAAATGGCTGCTGCACACCAACAGAGCTAAAAGTATAAACCTCTGCCTCATGAGTTAAAGGACTGCCTCCTGTAACTATTTCCCTCCTCATATCAGCAGAACTTGCTCTCATTTGTTCATTCTCTGTCCCACACTCACCACAGGTATGTCTAAGGGAAGAAAATAAACCTCAAAACTTTGTGCTGCCATACAGGGCAAGTATTGTAAGTTCAATTTGTGGTTGTTCTTTTACAGGGCATACTCAATAAAACCTCAGCTGGCTTTCCTTCTTGCCCTTACTCTGCCGAACACATTCACATCAAAGTAAACTTTCTAAGTGTCAATTCATGTAGATTTCCTGGAAACAGGATTCTGACTATTGACCTCAACAGATCTAACAGCAACTGTTTAAAAGGGTCCCTGGCCCAGCAACACAGCAGTGGATTTCTATTGCCCCAGATTATAAGGACAAGACTTGGTTGGTGAATTAATTCTACACCTGAATGCTAGGAATGCAAAGCCATGTTTTCTACTATTGATTAACTAGTAGAACTGATCAAAATTGATAACATTAAAAAAAGTCTTTTTCATCAAAGTTTGATGAAAAATTTAACTGAAAACTTGATTTCTGGAGAATTTTGATCAGCTCTGTGAATTAGCAGTATTTTCCACAATCCAGTTGTTACAATGGGGTGGAATGGACAATCAAAATTATAAAGAAGATATACTGTACAGCCCAGTAAACAGTAATTGTCTTTTATTTTCACTTCTAACTTTCACTTCCTTCATGTTTCTCTTTTTCTTACTCCTGTGGGAATTCTGCGCCACTGCCTGTGCACATAATTAATGAGCAGTACATACTTTTTTTTGTGCAGAAAAAAGCTTCTGCTAGAAAATTACTGCAGTTTCACCTTTTGCCAAGCAGAGGGTGCTGTGGTGATAGAACAGAGCAGCAGCTCCTGGCCAGCTAGAGAAGAGAAAGAGCCTGCTTTCATCACAGCACCTGTCAGGCCAGGTCAGGAGACAGGGGCTATGGGGAGACAGATAGTGTGGGGCTGGTGGGAGGTCAGACAGGGACACATAAGTGCTAGTGGGGGAGGACAGACTGGGGCAGGGGCTGAATGGGAGTGGAGGCAGAGGGCCACAGGGGGAAGGGAGGTGCAGGGCCACATAGGGACAGGGGGGTGGCTGAGGGGGGGCACAGAAACACATGGGGGTGGGGGGGGGGGGTGTCTGAGTAGCGGGGGAAGGACATGTGGACGGGGGTGCAAGGACATGGGGACAGGGGCAGACGTGCATGATGGAATGGGAGAGACTGGGGTCAGCCAGGGTCTGCATGGGGGAAGCTCCCTAACAATGCCTCCCCCCCCCCCAAAAAGCAAAAAAAACCCAAACCGAAAAAACCACAAAACCCTCTTTTCCATACTTTTCTGCCCATATCCAACAACCCTCCAAGCAGGGCCGGCTCCAGGCACCAGCTGAGCAAGCAGGTGCTTGGGGCGGCCAAGGGGAAGGGGCGGCACGTCGGGCTCTTCGGTAGCAATTTGGTGGAGGGAAGGACCTGCCGCCAAATTGCCGCCGAAGAAGAAAGCGGCGCGGTGGAGGAGCCACGGATCGCGATCACAGCTTTTTTTTTTCCTGCCGCTTGGGGCGACAAAAACCCTGGAGCCGGCCCTGCCTCCAAGTTCACACCCAGGCGTCTTCCCAGCAATTACTTCCCTCTCCCTCAGCTCCTCCATTTGTCTTTAAAAAAACAAAAACACAAAACAAACATACGAAGTCATAAACAGCTAATCATTGCTGCAACTATTTGTTTTGGTCAAAAGTTTCCAAATATAGTAGAGTCTAAACCACTTAGGAAACCTAATCAGAGTGGCACACACTTTAGATAGAACTTCCATCTTGTGTCCAATTTACTAGAGTAAAATTACTTTCTTTTTCCTAAGTACTATGTGTTTCTGTTTCCAGCCTTAAAATCAATTACTGCCAACAATGAGTAATTAAACAAACTAATGAGATGTTATTTTAAAATTACAGCCTTACTTCCTTTGAACTGTCTTTGCAGTAAACCTTAGCTATCATTTTTGCATTGTTCTGATCCCCTTATCTTTGCAGGCTTGTTGCGTTGTTGGTTGTTTTCAGTGAAATACCACCTACTTTCATACCAAGAAATAATTAGCTAAATATTTTAATTAAAGGTTTCACAAAAAGTCAACAGGGCATTTCATAAACTGAAAAGTATTTAATATCACTAAAAACACAGCTAGCTGCAGTAGGCAGATGCCTGTCATAAGAAATGGCCTACTGCAGTTAACTTCAGCAGTCAGGTTAATTGCATTTCCATTCATCTAAGTACACCATTGAGTGTGTTGTAAAGTCATTTATATGGGTTTCTGACCCATTTCTGCATTAACTTTTTCAGATGTTTGCATTCAAATGATATTGTATGAAGTGCATTGTAACACTGGGGCCAGATTTTCTGTCATGTGATGTGAGAGAAGAGTGGATTTATACCTACTTTATAAGGTTTTCAGAAGTATAGTACCATTGTATGTAATGCAGAACCAAATCACAGCAAAGATTTATGTCATGTCAGAATACTAACAGTAAATGTCATGTGCTTTCCAAGCAATTACATTGCCACTGCTTTACGAGTTAATAACATGAATAAATGGATTGTTTAAGTACAGCCTGTCCTTCCCATTCCTCACATCTCAAGCTGCCTTTTGAGCAAATAGGCCATTATTTAGTCCCAGATGCTGCACCTGTCCTCATCCCTCCAAAGCTCATCTAATATCGGTTGCAGAAAGGAATCTTACTACCACCTTCAATCCAGCGACTTGGTACAGAGAAACTTCACAGCTGCTTCACTGCCATTACTTACTACTGTAACCCTTCTACCCTACTACTGTAACCCTTCCGGCAGAAAAAAAGGGTCAGGTTCAATGTATAGAGGTTCCTCTTAACAAAACAAAACAGAACCATTTTGAGCCCCACCCAGTAATCTGGGAAAATTGAACAACCCCCTAAGTGCCTCTAACAGGTAATTCTTCCCCAATTGCAAGCACTGAGCTTGTGCATAACAAAAGGGAACTTTTACTAA
Source organism: Terrapene triunguis (assembly GCF_002925995.2). Taxonomy (NCBI): domain Eukaryota; kingdom Metazoa; phylum Chordata; order Testudines; family Emydidae; genus Terrapene; species Terrapene triunguis. The sequence goes on from NW_020664404.1 coordinate 16,500,050, forward strand.
AAGGGAAAGTGAACCCATCATTAATTTGGGAAAACACCACAATTACGTTCAAAAGTATGTGACCATAAGCAAACCAGATCCTTTGCCTCAGTTTCCCACCTGGTGGTGGGAAAGTCTGATGAACTAATATCCCCTTAACACATCACTCCCCTCTCCCTCCGCTGCACTCCACTCACCGTTGGCTGTCCTTGGTTAGCGAAGTCTCAAGTTCAGAGGTGCATTGACAGGATTCACCTCCCACCCCAGGGGTGGGAAGGAAGGCAGCCTTGAGCAATGCCTCCACCACCGTCACCTCTGCAACTGGCTCACAGCTGCTAATGTCTCTCTGCTGCCGCTGTCCACCTCTGCCATCACTCTCTCTGCCACCATTGGCTTCCCTCTCTCTGCCACTGCTGCTGTGACATCACATTCTGAGGATTCACCACTTAACCTAGCTCTCAGGGATTTCAGCAGGTTGCGGGGAACCTTACTGCTAGTGCAGTTTCTGTGTTGCCCTTCACCATTCCCACACAAGATCTAAGGCTTAGCCCCTAGGCCTTAGCAGAGAGGACAGCTCTAGGATTCACCAACTGGAAACAAGAACTCTTAATGGAGTCTAATCAGCTCTGTCATTAACCCTGGAGAGGGGTGGGTCAAATGGTGTCTAGGCAGATTTCTCACCACCAGGTAGAAACATTTGTCCCACTCATTCTCTTCTTCACTGGGATTTGCCATCCCTACCCCCTGCTTAGCCAGTGAAGTTCAGTTTAGGGTGACACCTTCAATCAGATCATGCTAAGCATAGATCTGCTGCCCTTACACTTGTGCAATAAATATAACATATCATTGTGCATGCATTCAAATACCAAAGTGATTTGTAACCCCAAACCAGCCAGAATTGATCATTTTGGCAAAGCAGATCCATCATGCTGCATACCTAGGCAGAGTAGGCATGTCTATCTAACACAGTCTGGTCCTGAAGTCTTTTACCCCAGCTCATCAGAAGATATCAGGGGAGAGCTCATTCAGATCTTGCTTATGTTACCATGACTGCAGTAGCATCTGGGGTCTCTGTTAATCACTTACACAGGATCTCCACTGTGTCAGATCTGGCTTCTACTCCACCCCTCAGATGCCATGTACCCAATCTCCTCCTCTGCTACAGAAAGATACACATAGTGGAGCAGAGCTCCACAGTCCATAGGAAGTGAGGAGTCGTTTGTTGTCTCCCCCCCACCCCACATCTGATTCTCCCAACTTATATGATTAAGTCCTGTTGGTTCAACATGAGTTAGTTGTTTCCTGACATGGCAGAATGAGGCTTCTGGTAAGTCTACACCTTTTAGAGAAGGTTGTCAAATAACTGGCCCTGGGGTAGCATCTGGCCACAAGACCGTTTCTTTAAAAAACAACAACAAAGAGCCTGCAGCTCCCGCTGCAAACTTCAAAGGTATTCAGTCCACAGTTGTCTGTCTGCAACTAGTTCACAAAAGGCCTAGAAAAAAGCTGGGGCCGGAGAGGAAGGAACTGAGGGAGGAGCATATGGCTGACTGGGCACAAGCCTCTCAGTCTCTTTCCCCTCCTCCTGTTTCAGCAACTTTTTGTACAGCCACAGGTAGCAGAGCCGAAACTCCCAACAGTTCAGGCTCAGCGAAGACTCCTTTCCAGTCACACCTACCCCCTGTCCCCGTTGCTACCATTGCTGAGCACTACTAGAACCAGGCTCCTTTTCTCTTTCTTCCCCTGCTGCCACCAAGCCCCACAACATTGGGATCAAAGACGAGTCTTTCCAGCATCCTCCCCAGTTCTCTCTGCTGCTAAGTCCTACAAGATCAGGCTCCTGGAAGTGGCTGCTTCTCTATTGTGTGCCCCCTCCGCAGTGCCCTACCTCAGGGAACAGGAACCAGTGGGAGAGAAAAAAAATAGGGGGGAGTTTCCCCAAAGAGAATGTGGAGCCAGGTTGGGAATGAGGAGGAAAGAGAGAGAGAAAGGGGAGGTTTGTTTTTACCCTAAGCGAGGGAAGTGGAAAGAGTGAGGGGGAAGGAGAATTCTCTGGAGGTGGTATTGAGGGGAGAGAGAAAGAGAGAGAGGTGGGTGAGGAACAGTTCCAAAGTCCTAGCTGGGGAAAAGCATTTATGCCCCAAGTGGGGCAGCAGGTAGGGAAAATTCACAAATATGGGAGATGTAAGGGATTACTGAACACTGGGGAATACACAGTGAGGGAGGTTTCATGGATGCTTTTACTTTAAAAAAAGCTTTGTTTTTAAATGCAATAATTTACCTCACTAGCTAAAGACGTACATGCTCCAGTCAGAAGACAGTAAAGTTTGGCACTTGTCAGTGAACTTTTTACATCCAGCCCCAGACACTGAGGGTATGTGTACACTGCAGCTCGGACCATGCTTCCCAGCTCAGTAGACACATGCTAACTTTGCTGGAGCTAGCACACTGAAAACAGCAGTGTAGCCAGGGGTAGCACAGGTGTAGGCTTGGGCTAGCCATATAAGTACATACCCAGAGGATATTGGAAACTGGTGGATACATACTGGACATGGTTAAGCCATGTCTCCGCTGCTATTACCCGTGCTATCATGGCTACACTGCTATTTATATTCACACTAGCTTGAGGAGAGCTAGCTCAAGTATGTGAACAGAAGCAGGGAAATCACACCCCTAGCTCATAGTGTAGATATAGCCAGAGTGAAAGGGTAGTACAGCCCTCATCATAAAATGAGTTTGATCCCTCTTATTTAAGGTGTTCTGAGCTTGTACCAGCATCTGTGTATGTGTGTGATTGGATTTTCTTTAGAACACATGCTGGGAGTGTTGCTTTTAGTTATTTAAATAATTGACAAGCCACACATCACCAAAAACAAAAACAAAACCTCGGCTCTTTCAACATATACAACAATAGAATATGAAGGTTTAAAACTTATAAATGACTCAGTGCCCCAGCTACAAGAGTTCTAAACACACTTTTCTCCCCACCTGTGGTGGGGAAATTAAACAAAACAATCCCCACAGGGACATATTTACAAGGAGCTGTAAAAAAACTCAGAGAGGGAGACAGAGAATGACTTCCATATATGAGCTCCTAGTACATGAAGGCCCATCATCTGATCCAGCAAGAACTTCTGTAGTTAACAAGGGTCCATGCATCTATACAGTAATCTCTAGTTGCCTTGGTAAAATGGAGTGAAAGACTATCCTACAAATACTTATGTCCTAGATTAATAAAGTTTTATGCATGAGTAATTAGACCTTGAACTATATCCTTTGTCTTACCTGTAGCCAATGCAGTTCAGTGAGTCAGTAGTTTCCAGGTAACTATATTATGGTAGAGTCAGTGGGCAGCTGCATCATCATTTACAACAGTCACACAAACCAACAAATTGTCTTTCTGTGACTCATCCTCTCCTTTTGCATATGGGCACAATCATATGAAGTACTAAGCAATCAACTCCCACAGAAAAGTCAGCATCTCTCAAGAGGTGCTTAGTACTGACTAGGATCTGACCCTGAGAGATGCAGAGACAAGAGCCTATTTTTGGCCCAGCTCTGCCATCAGGTTCAAAGACTCATTTGGAATTCTACTAACAGAGGCTGAGTTTCAAGCATCTCTTGGAGCACTTGAAATGGAATACAAACATACTGGGAAATGTAAGAAAGGAAATGTCTGTTTTGTCCTCACTTTACTCACAGGAATATTAATAGATAGAAGATTTAATAACCATCCTCCATGTGTTTGAAAGGCCTAGCTCCCAAAAGAATACTGATGCCATGAGTTAGTTCAGGCAGATAAAGTTGATTTAATACAAATGCTGTAGGTTAAACTTTTTTTTTTAAATGGAAGCCTCGTGATATGGTTATACTGCCAATTTAAGATTTTTTGGACAAATAGGTTATAAGTAGAACCGGCCAATTAAAAGCCTTATTTGGGAAGAATTTTAGTGTCCAAGTCTTGTTCCATGGGTGGTAGTGTAGCATAGTGGATTATGAGCAGTGGAATGGGAATTAGGAGACCTGAGCTTTCTTTCCACCTCTGCCACTGACCTACTCTGAGAACCTTATCCAAGTCACTTCACCTTTCTGTTTCCCATCCCCCACCTTTATCTGTCTTGTCTATCTATGCCCCTTCAGGGCAGTGATTTTTACTGTGTTTCTGAACAGTGCCTAGTGCAAAAATTTGGCCTTGATCATGGTTGGGACCTCTAGGACAGTGCTTCTCAAAGTCGGGCCGCCGCTTGTTCAGGGAAAGCCCCTGGCAGTCCGGGACGGTTTGTTTACCTGCCGCGTCCGCAGGTTCGGCCGATCGCGGCTCCCACTCACCGTGGTTCGCCGTTCCAGGCCAATGGGGGCTGCGGGAAGGGCGGCCAGCACATCCCTCGGCCCGCGCCGCATCCCGCAGCCCCCAGCCCCCATTGGCCTGGAGCGGCGAACCGCGGCCAGTGGGAGCCGTGATCGGCTGAACCTGTGGACGCGGCAGGTAAACAAACCAGCCCGGACCGCCAGGGGCTTTCTCTGAACAAGCGGCAGACCGGCTTTGAGAAGCACTGGTCTAGGAGATATTGGAACACAAATAATAAAAACAACTCTGTAACCCACATCAGTCTGGTGCTCTGCCCCTCTCTGGTGGTAGCTAGGCATCAGAAGTTCATGGGCCTGCTAAAGCACTGGCTGACAGAGCTGGCCCTTTAGCTCAGGTAGTTGAGGCTCATGCATTAAGATCCAAAATTTAATCCCTCCCTGCTGTTGACCCACCCACAGGGAGGGTGGCGTTACAATAATCACATAACATTTCCATGATCCAGATAGTCATTGGGCCAGAGAGAGTAACAATGAATCTCTAACCTGATACTTTAGGACACTCTCGTGGGAAGTGGGAGCCCTAAATTCATGTTATTTGCCAGATTAGGCAACTAATAGTGATTTTGCAACATTTTATATATGCATTAAGTATAAATATTATCAAAATAAATCTTTTCCTCAAAAGTGTAATTTCAAACTAATAATGAGCACATTTCATTTTAAAATGTTATAGATAAAGCCTCTCAACTTCCCTTGATATACAGTAGTTTACTAGAAATCAAACCTAATTTATCAGATTAGGATTCTCTGATATGTCTCTCTAATTTATGATCAACCCCACCTTACAAGTTTTTTTTAAATAGCCAAAATATACATTAGTCAGAAAACACATGTAACAAAATCTCTGAAAATGGAACATTATTTTAGCATTTAGCCTTTAAAAATGCAAATCTGCATGTGCAGAAACTTTTATAGAAACTAAAACAGTGTTGTATTAATTTAAATAAGATCTTTTTTCCCACCAGCTACAGTTCGTTATGCCATTATTATTTTAAATGAAATTCTGCATACAATAGAATGTTGTTTTTAAATAACTGAAGTTTTGGGGTATTGGTGGTATTTTAGTTGGCTTTATCACCAGTTTTGGTCAGATTATTATATTTAATTACTGAATACATCTGAACAGGCATCTTTAGGCTAATTTATCCTGATGAAATAAAGCATTTTAGAGGTAAGAGGCTCCATCTGGTGGATAATTAAAAACCTAGTATATTTTGACTTGTTCAAGCACCTTTCCTTGTGTTCTGTTTTTTTACATCTTCGTTAATTGTCTCCCTGATACAGAAGTCTCATTCTTGTTCTTTAATGAAAATAACTGACTGATTAGGACCAACATAGAGCACTAGGTTCTATATAGCCTCCGAAAAAATAGTGTTGAAACATTGGGGTATCTGTTTTACCTATTTTACTGCCCAATATACTGCACACACCTATGAGTCAAACAGCTTTGTTTTTACAGAAGCAATTTAATAGAGTGCTGAGGTTTTCCAGATTTGTAGCCAAATGAATACTTAGAGAATATATATAAAGCCTGATATCGGGAAACTCTTGCTCATGTTAGTAAACCTAAAATGAATGATACTACTAATATAAGGACAATTTAACTAAGTGTTTCATGATTTGTCCGATACTGTATATTGCCCCTTTCCTGTCCATTCTACCCATGTTGCAGGGTACCAGCTACCACAGAGTTGAGCATGCTACAGAAGTGGAGCTCAGATGTTTCTTCTTGTGCAGTCAGTTTATGTTTTATGGCTACTTTCCTCAAAGAAAAGGGCTAGAAAAATATTGTAATAGAATAAAAGCTGAGATCCTCCTTCAATTTACATGTCTTCCAAATCAAGGGTGGACTGCAGCAACAGATGTTGCAGGACCCAAAGGCCAGTTCTAGTGGTTGCATTGGAGAGGCTGATGGCAGTTTGGGTGGAGATTGTAGCCAGCATAGTATTTCTTCTATCTTATTTTTTCCATGTTCCTGGCCCAATATCTCAAGTACAATTAGATCAGTGGAAAATATGCACATTTACAAATTGCCTTCCACATTAGCTAACAAAGAGCTGCTCTCATTGAAAACATTTTTAAAATTAAAATTTAATCATGGAGTAGAGCAAGTGTTTGCAAAGACATACTTGATTCTGACAGATGTGATTTATGTTTCTAAAAGTTAACCTAGACTGCACCCAGCATACTAGGCACTTTTAATAGCAACTGATGTATTAACTAATGCACTTTCAGAACATTCCCTCCTTTGTTATTTTTTTTATGGATTTTTGTTTTGCTATGGTAAAAAACTGGAAGTCATGCTCTTTGGAAATGTTAATGTTTTTTGAGATGTACATTATTCCAGCATTGACCGCAAGATCGACCAAAAAGGTTTCTGTTCACCCTAAACCTGGCACCACTATATAGCAGGGTAGCCAACAACCACTTAGCAAGTGTTTTGGAAATGAATGTGGCATGAACTTTAGTCTCACTGTAAAAAGATTGGGGCTTATATTAAAGCACCCTCCTCCTACCAGACTAGGCTTTGCTCTTGCTGAGTCAGTTCACTCCCTGGGTTTGTTCTGTATGAGCTCTCTCTCAGGGAATCCCGAGAAGCAGTTTCCAGAAGGGCTGGTTAGTTATATTTTAAACTTCTTTACAGACAAATCAAAACTGTGCAGGCTCTTCCCTCAAAAGTCTGTGCAGGCCGAGTAGTCCCTTTCCCAAGTCTGTCCCTCACGCCAGTAATTTCAGGAACTAAAATCTCCTGGTTCTTACTTCAGAGCCTCAGCAATAAAGGACTCCACCCAGTCTCCTTTTTTCCATCTGATTTCTGGAGCACCTCCTCTCTGCAGTCGTTTCAGTAGCAGTCGACTGGGAGCACAGCCCCTCAGGAATCCCAGGAGAAGCAGAAGATGCTACACTCTCCCTTCCCCATTTTTCCGACTGTCCTCTTTTATAAGGGTCAGGTAATTAAGTTCCAACTTTTTCTCAGATGCAGCAGACAGGGATAATCAGCCAGCCAGACAGCTGCAAGCTTCTGCCCCCAGAGGAATGGTATCTCTTATATCTTCACACTCACCACTGTTAAACTACTTTAAAAGATATCATAGCTTTCTGGGCTTGCATATATTGGAAACCCTTTATTTAAATATGCATTGGGTATCTTTCACACTTGGTCTAGAGGTAGCACTGGGCTTCCTTGCACAGATGGAAAAAAAATATTGTCTTGCATGGAAAGAAGAGAATAATTGTGCAGAAAACTGAGGAACTCTTCACTACAATGCCTTTTATCTCTTGCAGTCAGGGATTTGCAAGACTCAAAAGGTAGCAACATATTTCTGTTATCTTTATTGTACCTTCCTGTTGAGTGCACTTCATTGAACATCCTGGATGAGTTTAACAGAGAAAGATAAGGCATTGGCCCATATTGCCAACTTTGTCTGTTGGTTGTATTTTAGCTGACAATGGTCTTAACATTAAGAAAGTGTTATCAGGTGGTGCTTTGGGCAAATCTGCTTGAACTTTGCTTGAACTTCCTTGTCTGCTTTTTCATTAAAGAACGCATGGGAGAAAATAAAAGATCCCACTATAATATAGCCAAAAGGTTATCCTTCAGCTTTCCCTATGAAGCATGGCATAGTTTTCAGAAAATAACAAAGATGGATGGCCTGTGCATCAGCTCTAAGGAGAAGTTGCTTGAAGGAAGAATTCTCTGTTCCTACACAAAAATTCAACAACCACTGAGCAGGATATTCTATTCTCATCAGGTTCTTATACCCATATGCGGTGGGTGAAAATATTGGTTGGGGGGGGGGGGGATAAGTAAAACCTATTGGCTACTGTGATGCCCTGGGGGAGGAGAGTGTTGGAGAGCAAACCCAGGCCACACACCCCACAAGCAGTGGCCTCTGTTCTGTGGGGCTGGGCCCAGCTCACTGCTTTGGTCTGTTGGCTCTCATCGCTTGCATATTTGGAGGATCCCACCACAGCGTTCTGTGACATGTGTTCACATGCAGATGGGGCCCTCCCTCTGCCATGATGCATTCTGCCCCGTTCTTGGCCTGGCACTGCCAGATGTAGTTGGGGCTTTGGCTACAGTGCTGGACATGTGAGATTCAATCCACACTGGAGAAAAGATGGTGAGATAGATTTGCGGGGAGGGGAGCCTAGCCATGAACACTTTCTAATAAGGCTTATAGGCCTGGTCTACACTAGGCTTTTATGTCGACTTTAGCGCCGTTATATCGAATTAACCCTGCACCCGTCCACACCAGGAAGCCATTTAGTTCGACATAAAGCTCTCTTTAAATCGATTTCTGTAATCCTCCCCAACGAGAGGATTAGCGCTAAATTCGACATGGCCATATCGAATTAGGCTAGGTGTGGATGGAAATCGACGGTAATAGCTCCGGGAGCTATCCCACAGTGCACCACTCTGTTGACGCTCTGGACTGCAGTCAGAGCTCGGATGCTCTGACCAGCCACACCCCCGGGAAAATTTGAATTCATTTTCATTTTCCTGTCTGGGCAGTTTGAATCTCAGTTCCTCTTTGGACATCGAGGGGAGCTCAGCAGCAGTGGCAACTATGCAGAGCTCTCCAGCAGAGATGGCCGTGCAATCTAATAGAAAGAGGGCCCCAGCATGGACTGATCGGGAAGTCTTGGATCTCATCGCAGTGTGGGGCGATGAGTCCGTGCTTTCAGAGCTGCGCTCCAAAAGAAGGAATGCTAAGATCTACGAGAAGATCTCCAAAGCCATGGCAGAGAGAGGCTACAGCCGGGATGCAACGCAGTGCCGCGTGAAAATCAAGGAGCTGAGACAAGGCTACCAAAAAACCAAAGAGGCTAACGGACGCTCCGGATCCCAGCCCCACACATCCCGTTTCTACGAGGCACTGCATTCCATCCTGGGAGCGGCCGCCACCACTACCCCACCCCTGACCGTGGACTCCGAGGATGGGATCATGTCCGCGGCCGGTTCCTCGTCGGACATGACAGTGGACGGGGAAGATGAAGAAGGAGATGAGGAGGACGAGGCAGTCGACAGCGCTGGCACCGCTGATTTCCCCGACAGCCAGGAGCTCTTCATCACCCTTACCGAGATCCCGTACCAACCGTCCCCATCCCTTACCCCGGACACAGAATCAGGGGAAGGATCAAGCAGTAAGTGCTGTAAACATGTAAACATTTATTTAAAACAGAACGGTAATATTTATACTATTAACAATGTACATTTATAAAAGTTCTGTAAACTAGTAAAAAAATAATCAGGTACAAAACAGGAATATTTATAAAGGTAACAAATGGGTTTTCATGATTTCTCTGTCTTAGGCTCTTCTCAATTTAGTCCCAAGTGTTTTAAAAAATTTTCACAATGTCCGTTACTCCATGATTCCCAGACCCAAGACGCTCCACTCCATAGTCCCAGTGCACCTACGCGAAAATCCGGTCAATGTGGCCGGGGATCGACGAGAAATCCTCGTAGGAGAACTCCTCGTAGGTCTCGTGGAGGTAAAGCTCAAGCCTGTTGATCAGGTTCCGGGTTAGGGCGATCTTAGTGGGCCCTCCTTGGTAGCAGACATGCCCCCTCCACGCCACAATCAAGTACTCCGGGATCATGGCCCGACATAGCATGGCGGCATACGGCCCCGGTTTCTGCATGCTTTCCCGCAGCATGCGTTCTCTCTGGGTGTCCGGGATCCTCAGAAGGGTGATGTCGCTCATGACGCCCTGCTTTGAATTAGGGAGGGGAATGTTAGTATTGGGACTGCTTTACAGCCACGCGGTGGAGGGAGAGGGGCAGCATACAGGGATCTTTCCCTGGGACAGCCGCGAGGGGGTGGGACAGGGGCAGAGTTGATGCTGTCCTGATTGCTGGCAGCAGAGACTGGCATTGCTTTCAATGTGAAAGGAGGCCAGTGCTACTGCTGGAGTTTTAAGCAGCCACAAGTCTGCGGCTTACCATTATTGCCCGCTCCAGAAGTTCAGGTCTCCAGCCACGCTTCTCAGATCACTCCAAGACCTCCGCAAGTCCACAGGCACTGAAGGCGACGGCCGAAAATTCGACCTTGTCCTGAGTGCGCATGTGAGAGGTGCAGTGCATGGTCTTGTTCACAGAGAAAGACTAGGTTCTTTGTATACAATTTCATTTATCTGTCTCAGGAATTCACTCCCTTTTCACAATTCACACAGACACATCTGCGACTGTCTCCCAACCCAGCCTGTCAGCACACTCCCAGAGGCTAGCGCAGATTAGGCGGAGGAAGAAGAAGACGCGTGAAGACATGTTCTCAGAACTAATGGGATGCTCCCGAGCCCAGGCAGCCCAGCAGACACAGTGGAGGGAGAACTTGTCACAAATGCACCGAGCAGTCATGGAACGGGAGGAGAGGTGGCGTCAGGAGGACCAACAGGCTACTGAAAAGCTGCTTGGACTAATGAGGGAGCAAACGGACACGCTCCGGCGCCTTGTGGATGTTCTGCAAGACCGGAGGCAGGAGGACAGAGCCCCGCTGCAGTCTATCTGTAACCGCCCTCACCCGCCACCAAGTCCCACACCACCCTCACCCAAACTCCAAAGAAGGAGGGGCGGCAAGGGCCGTTAAAACTTTCAGTCAACCCCTGCAGACTGCTCTAGCACTAGAAGGCTGACATTCCCCAAAATTTCATAAGTCCTTTCCTACCCACCTCACACAAGCCCCCGTCCAAGTTTCACCCCCCACGTTTCATGTCTGGTTCGCAATAAAATGTTTGTTTCTCTCCATTACTGTTTCAGTCAGGTTCTTTTGAGGGAGAGTCTGTCTGGAGGGGGGGAAGGGGCTTGGTAATTGGGCAGGACAGTGACCTTTAGCAGGGTACAGAGGCGGTGTCAGGTCCAGCATCAGGACACATACACAGTGCAGTCACTGGTTACCCTGGTCAGTCTGGGAGGTGTTTTTCATGTTCTCCATTGAAATAACCAGTCCACCAGTGCGGAGCCTGGCATTCCGGGAGTTTAGAAGCATCATTTGCATCAGAACACTGAACCCGCCCCCCGCCACAGTCTGCGTCCCCGGTTTAAAATATTCCCGCGAAAACAGCAACACAGACAACGGTGTTCATTAACAAAATCGAAATGATTTTATTTTTTGGGAAGGGGAAGGGGGTGAAGGGGGTATGTAACTGGAGAGGATAGTCAAAATGAACTGGGTAAAGAAACGGGGGCAGGTTCAGCTTTTCTGTCCACAAACTGAAAAGTCACTGGTTGCCCTGCTCACTCAGGAACCTAGCTTTCAAAGCCTCCCGGATGCACAGGGCGTGCCGCTGGGATCTTCTAATGGCCCGGCTGTCTGGCTGGACGTAATCAGCAGCCAGGCTATTTGCCTCAACCTCCCACCCCGCCATAAAGGTCTCCCCCTTGCTCTCACACAGATTGTGGAGCACACAGCAAGCTGCAATAACGATGGGGATATTGGTTTCACTGAGATCACAGCGAGTCAGTAAGCTTCTCCATCTCCCTTTGAGACGGCCAAAAGCACACTCCACTACCATTCTGCACTTGCTCAGCCGGTAGTTGAACAGTTCTTTTTCTGTGTCCAGGGCGCCAGTATAGGGCTTCATGAGCCAGGGCATTAGCGGGTAGGCTGGGTCCCCGAGGACGACTGTAGGCATCTCCACATCCCCAAGAGTTATTTTGTGGTCTGGGAAGTAAATACCTTCCTGCAGCCGTCTAAACAGACCAGAGTTCCTGAACACGCGAGCGTCATGAACCTTGCCCGGCCATCCGACGTAGATGTTTGTAAACCGTCCCCGATGGTCCACCAGTGCTTGCAGCACCATTGAAAAGTAGCCCTTTCTATTGATGTACTGGCTGGCCTGGTGGTCCGGTCCCAGGATAGGGATGTGAGTCCCATCGATAGCCCCACCGCAGTTTGGGAATCCCATCGCGGCAAAGCCATCTATGATGACCTGCGCGTTTCCCAGGGTCACTACCTTTGGGAGCAGTACCTTCACGATTGCCTTGGCTACTTGCATGACAACAACCCCCACGGTAGATTTGCCCACACCAAAGTGGTTCGCGACTGACCGGTAGCTGTCCGGCGTTGCAAGCTTCCAGAGGGCTATGGCCACTCGCTTCTGGACAGTGAGGGCTGCTCGCATGCGGGTGTCCTTGCGCTTCAGGGCAGGGGACAGCAACTCACAAAGTTCGAGGAAAGTCCCCTTCCGCATGCGAAAGTTTCGCAGCCACTGGGATTCATCCCAGACCTGAAGCACTATACGGTCCCACCAGTCCGTGCTTGTTTCCCGGGCCCAGAATCGCCGTTCAACAAAATCCACATGCCCCATTGCCACCGTGATGTCCTGGGCGCTGGGGCTCGTGGTTTCTGACAGCTCTGTGCCACTCTCCGACTTCAGGCTCTCACGGCGGTGCCGTAGCCTCCTCGCCCGATTTCTCTGCATCTGCCTCAGGGAAAGGTGTATGATAAGCTGCGAGGTGTTGAGAACGGCCACAAGTGCAGCGATGGTCGCAGCGTGATCCATGATCGCAGTGCTGTGGCGTCCGCGCTGTCACTGACCAGAAAAGTGCGCGAACTGATTTCCCGCCGGCGCTTTCATGGAGGGAGGGAGGGCGTTAGTGACAGACGGATGACGACAAATTTTTTTTACCCAGAAGGCATTGGCGGCTCGACCCAGAATTCCGATGGGCAGCGGGGACTGCGGGAACTGTGGGATAGCTGCCCACAGTGCACCGCTTCCAATATCGACGCTCGCCCCGTTAGTGTGGACTCACAAAGTCGAATTACTGTCCTTAGTGTGTCCTTAGTGTGGACACACACGTTCGACTTTGCAATATCGATTCCACATATTCGATTTAAGTAAAATCGAATTACCCTCGTAGTGTAGACATACCCATAGACTTTAAGGCCAGAAGGGACCGTTATGATCATCTAGTCTGACCTCCTACATATTGCAGGCCACAGAACTTACCCACCCACTCCTCTAAAAGACCCATAACCTCTGGCTGAGTTCCTGAAGTCCTCAAATCATGATTAAAAGATTTCAAGATACAGAGAATCCACCCTTTACTCTAGTTCAAACCAGGAAGTGATTCATGCTGCAGAGGAAAACAAACAAACAAACAAACAAACAAACAAAAACCCCTCCATGGTCTCTACCAATTTGACCTGGGGGGAAAGTCCTTTATGACTCCAAATATGCCAATCAGTTAGACCCTGAGCATGTTGGAAAGATCCACCAGCCAGACATCTGGGAAAGAATTCACTGTAATAATTCAGAGTCCGCAGTGTCCCATCTCCAGCCGTTGGGGACATTTACTAAAACTCCCCTTGATTTCAAGCAGTCAAATGCCTAAAGACTTTTGAGGATCTAGACATAAGTGATTTGACTAACATCTGGCACATGTGCTTTCTCTCCTTTTTCTCTTCCACTCCCCATGGGAAAAAATACATGTGATTGTTTTTTTCTCCAGTGGTGGTTGTGAGGGAGGGATTTGTTCCTTAGTCTTTCCCACTTTCGTGGAAAGCTCTGGTAAACTTGTAAGACAACATCACTTCCCTCTTATTGTTCATGAATCATCCCAGTTCCCTTGATCTCTTTACATCCCCACAGTAGAGAGAATAGCTGGGGGAAAAAACATGCATTTTATTTTATTAACCATTATGATAAATATGATGGGTTCAAATCCTAAAGACCATACTCCTTTGAAATGTTCACTAAAGTCAATGTCCCCCCCCCCACCCCTTTCTAGAGTCAAAACTGCAGGAATTAGCACTGCTTAATGTAGTCTGTGAAAATTAGAATGTGTGGGGGTCGGACAGCGGGTCCTATAATCTTCTACAGAAATTAAAGTGACATCCTATTTGCCTGTCCCTCTGCCCACCATCAATTCTGCCCCCATATCTGTTCTGCCCCCACCCTCACCTCTGCTTCTCCTGGGATTCCTCACTCCCTCTCCCAGGCAGGGTCTTCTCTCCCCCTTCCCAGACTTGATGTTGCGGGTAGGGAGAGGGGGACAAGAGGAGTTGTCCTGTTGCTCACAGTAAGGGAGGAGGGAAGGGAGATTGCTCTGAATAGCTGGACTCTGTTCCCTCCTTCCTCCTGTGAGAAGGTCTTCAGCTGCTAAGGGGAGACGGAGACAGTTCTGCCTGCTTCTTGCAGCAGCTCTGATTGGCTGCTCTGCCCCAGGAGGCAGGCAAGTGAGGAAAGCAGCCATTCAGAAGGGGTCTTCCCCCAGGCAGAGCTCAAACGTGCACCCCTTAGTGATCTGATTCTCTTTGTAGACATTTTGTGTACATTTGCAGCCCATTGGCCCTGGTGCACTTTAAGCACTGGGAATGAGTCTTTTGCAGGGCACACATGGTATGTCTACACAGCAAAGAAAAACCTGCAGCTGGCCCAGGCTCTAGCCTCGGCTCCAGTCCGAGCCTGGAAGTCTACAGAGCAATGAAACAGCCCTGCATCCTGAGCCCTGTGAGCCTGAGTCAGACAGCACTAAACAGCCGAAGTTTCTTTGCTGTGTAGGCTTACCCACAGTGATTTGCAATACATACAAAACACTAACCAAAGAACAAAAATTTTGCCCCAAAGTGCTTATAATTTTAATGCATGGATGGGTGTGATTCAATGAGCAAACACGACATGTGTGATCATCATAGCTGGAATGTTTTGTAAAACAGGCAAGTTAAGAGGTTTCTTAAAGGAAAATAGAGGGCATTGCATTGATATACATCAATTAAAAGGCTGTTCCAATCATAATGAGAGGCATGAATTCAAGAGTGGGAAAGGAGAGATGAAGCAGATCAAGGGGAGGAGTTAAGGGAGTTTGGAGACAATGAGAACATAGAGAGCATTGAAAGTGAGAAGGTTTAAGTTTATGCACAATAGAACCAGTTTGAAAATATCTGGAAAAAATTGAAAATATTGATGAAAATGTGCTAAAAAATTCAGGCGGTATGTATTGTGGAATTTAATCCTCCATTTTTCAGTGGTTCACATGGTTGGAGGAGTGTAAAAGCATAAGGAAAAACAAAAGGAAGATCTGTGTTGGATAGACAAGGGAGAGATATGGCCAGAGATCGAGAGGTCCCAATTATCAAGGTAAGGAATGCAATTGCAATTCCTTGGGGATTCAGAGAGTTAGTTCAGAGCACACCTCCATGTCCAAATGCTTATTTGAAATTTAACAAAACCTCTTGGGACTGTAAAAGTGACCTGTAGGTTGTTTGTTTGTTTGTTTGTTTTTCCAAGTACAGGCTTCTCATGAGATTTCTAGTACTGCCTGATTTAAGTCTGGCTAGAAATAGACGAAGAACAGTCGTGTGGGATTTTAACCATGTCATCAACTAATGTAAATCATTCTCTCTCTCCTGAAGTCAGTGGAGTTATGCCAATTTGTACCTGCTAAGGGACTGACCCTATAGACTGGAAGCAAGAAGTGCAGACATGCAATTTTTTGTTTGTTTGTTTGTTTGTTTAAGAAAGGAAATATTTTTACACTTAAAATATTAGTGTAACAAAGCATTTGTCCGGGTTATATATGGGGACTGATTCTGGAACCTCTGAATCTAAAAACATGAGTTCGTATTGCTTGAGCTAGAGAGCAAGGATAATTCATGAACCTGCAGGTATCAGACTCATGTCTATACACAAGATCTGGCCAGTGCAGGGGGACAAAGTCTCAAACTAAATTAGCTTTGGTTATATTAGGCTGGGTTCAGATTTGAGTCTGGGTAAAGGAAAGAAGGTGAAAAGTGGAATTTGTTCATCCATTCTTTTTTAATATATATTCAAATTTAGCAAGGATTTTAAAAGTTAGTAATGAACTATGGGCATCCTGCATCTTGGCAGGGGTTAGACTAGATGACCCTTGTGGTCCCGTCTAACCCTATGATTCTGATTCTATGATTCTCCAAAAACTACTAAGTTAAAGGAAATACTCCTATTGATTTCAGTGGTCTTTGGACCAGGGCTTGTATACTTTAAACACCATAGGGTAACATTCATTTCAGTATTTTTCTCCCCCCTTTTCTCCTGATCACATTAAGGAATTAGTAAAAGTGCCAGTTAACAGTATAACTGGAACTGTCTGAACAATCCAGGACACATTCACTTGATGAATTGTCCATGTAGCTATCACAGTTTTCTTGAATGATTAGAAATAGTTTGCTCCATAAATTGCTCAGAGCAATTCTTTGTCTGCAGCTTGAGTAGGAGAATTTCATCACAAGGATTCAGTATTAAAAAAAATCTAAATTAAAGCAGTGTTGATTGAACACACAGGCCTAAACTATACAAAATAACTAATGATTTTGGATGCTCAATCTGAGACACCTTAAAGGTGTCAGATGGTGCTCAGAATTTTCTGACAATCAGATCCTTTTCAAATCAGCTACCCAAAAACTGAGGCACCCAGAAATCACTAGTCACTTTTGAAAATGTTGGCCATAGGTCACATGACCTGATCCCTGAAGACAGACATCACAAAGATTACCTTAACTTTGGTATTTTTGAACATATTCCAGCCAATAAATTCCTTTAGTAGTAGAACAGTAGGAAATTTAGTGTAGAATTGATTTTTCGTGAAAAATGCAATTGTTGCAAAATCAAAATTTTTCCATGGGAAAATTTTGATTTTGGAAAAAAAAATGTTGGGTAAATCAAAACAACATATTTCATTTTAGGTTTTGTTGTTTTATGGGAGTTGTAGTTTGGGTCCTGCTA
This sequence comes from Terrapene triunguis, assembly GCF_002925995.2. Lineage (NCBI taxonomy): Eukaryota > Metazoa > Chordata > Testudines > Emydidae > Terrapene > Terrapene triunguis. The sequence continues at coordinate 16,517,102 of NW_020664404.1, forward strand.
CCCACATTCTCTCCAATGAGCGAGGGTCCCTGGTCAAACTATATCTTCTATGATGCAATGTAGTCTTCCCTTTGACTGACCAGTGTGGTGCATCATTAGAGTCATATGGATGTAGGAAATTTCTTGAAACTTTTCATTAGCTGAAAAAAATAGTAATTTCAATCTATTGTCCCAGATTGAGATGAAAACAAAAATGTAGAGATCAGAATTTCCCCTGGGACAGAAATTCTAATTTTCATGCTAGTTTACTGTCTTTCTTAGAATATTAAAAGAATGTGAACACATTCTGCCACTCTTGATCATGCTGAGTTATTACCCAACTCTAATAGCCCCAATGAAAACAATTGTACTGCTCAGCATAAGAGTGGCAGATTTGGACCTCAACCAGGCACATACACAGTTGAAGCAAATATATTTAAATGACAAGTAATAAAGATTTCACATTATGTTCCCCATTCTAAGCAGAAAACAATCTATGTCTTTAAATGGGCACTTAGATACTTCAGTTCTTGAAAAGATCCGAGAGTCTGTTTAAAACCTCTAACCTTCGTCAGCAGAAGTTTGGTATCGTGATATAAAAGGGGAACCACATGTTTAAGGAGATAGGATGGTCTTGTGGGCAAGGTGCTGGACTGGGACTAGGAAGATCTTTAGTTAGGAAAGTCTTTGCATCAGTTTCAAGACCAATTTCAATTATATTGGAGCAACTTTCTTGTGTAGACAAGCCCAAATGATTTGTTGAAGTTCACACAGTAAGGGTATGTCTACACTACAGGATTAATCCGAATTTAGATAATTCGAATTTGGGAAACAGGTTGTATAAATTCGATTGTGCGCGGCCACACTAAGCACATTAATTCGGTTTTTAACCACATTAATTCGGTGGTGTGCGGCCACACTACCCCATTACTTTAACCACAGTAATTCGGTGGTGTGCGGCCACACTAACCCTAATTCGAATTAACAAAATCGATTTAGGCGCTACTCCGCTCGTCGAGGTGTACAGAAATCGATTTTAAGTGCCCTTTAATTCGAATTAACTGGCTCTGTAGTGTGGACGGGTGAAGGGTTAATTCGGATTAACGCAGTTAAATCCGAATTAAAGTCGTAGTGTAGACCAGGCCTAAGTCTCTGCAAGAGAGGACACTTGAAATTCCTAAATGACTTAAGGTAAATTAAAATAAGCCACTCTTATTTCATTATAAAAAAGGCCATACAGCCCTAGTTTAACTGTTAAAATTCATACCTTAAGCTATGCCGGTGCAACTTTCTCATGTAAACAAACCTTAAATCTCTCTGCCACAGTTCTCCATCTATAAAATGTGGGAAGTAACTCTTGATTTCTTCCAACCATTGTCTATTTGTATTGCAAGTTCTTAAAGGCAGGGACTGTTTTTGTGTGTTTGTACTATAATTCAAATAAGTATTATTACTAATATGTAAGGCTATGATTTTGGCCTAGAGCTCATGGTGGTCACAGTAATCATGAATTTAAATAAAATACCTGACCAGCAGTTCGTGTCCTGTCAGGTTGGGCCTGGCTTTCTGTTTCAGGACCTGGGCCCATATGATTGCAGCACACTGAGGTTTTGCCAACCGGCTGCTCCACCTGTATCGAGGGTCAGATGCACCAAACCTGAGTAGCGGGTGCTGTGACCACATGGGTCTGACTGCAATGTCTGGAGCAGGAAACCAAGCCCAGTCCTGTAGGACAAGAGCTGTCACTGCCAGGTGAGTGTGGTGTGAGCTTACTCTCCAAACACCCCCCAGTGTGCATGTACCCACACATATACACACCTTCTGCTCCTCTCTTTCCATTTCTTATTTCCTGCTGGGAAATGTTAATAAATTTCCATGACAAAAATCATAGACGTACTAATATGTAATTTGTGCAGTGTGGCCATCCATAAGAGCACTGAAGAGCCTTAATTTTCTTACCTGCTTTCAACATGTGTCTGAAAGTGAAATGGAGTTGTATAATTCTAAGGAATATGTTAACACTGATGATAAGCAAAGAGGAAAATTCTGCAGGGATTATATCAATTTCCCTCTTATAGAATGAGCACCATAAAAGATGCTGTTTCTACAGGGATATAGATGGCATCTGATGCTGGAAATCCTCAATTTCTTCTGAATCCAGAGTTAATTAAAATGCTTAATGAAGCTTTCTTGACCATGCAAGCACAGCTTTAGTTCAGCTAAGAGGAAAATGGATCAGCTACTCAAAGTTACAGCATGTGGTTTTGGTCCTTTATTGGACAATAATATTTCTGAGCTGAGGTTTACCTGCACACATTTTCAGAGTGGGCCTTTAGCAGTTTTTCATCCAAATTGTTTTACTAATAAGCTGCTTGGGTTCCCCCACCACTCACTCCTTCTCCTAACAAAGGCTGATTAGTGTTGGGCAACATTTTTTGGACAAATAATTTATTCACCAAAAGAAATGCAGTTTTGGTGGACCTGAAACTATTTTTGAATTTGACATGAATTTACCAAATAGTCTTATAAAAAAAAATTCCCCCCAAAAAACAACTCTCAGGTTTGGGAATCAGTCACAAAATGGCCAGAGAAGCAGGAGGTAGTTCTAGTAATAGGAGTGTCCCTTCATCACCTTTAGACTATTGGCTAGGTTGCTTTTCTGGAATGCGGGAAAGCCAAATTCCTGCCACTAGAACAGGGATTTGAACAGAAGTCTCCAATCTTCCAGGTAAGTGCCCTAGCCACCAGGGTTTAGATTCATCCTCTTTCTCTCTCTGACCTAATGATTTTTCAAGTATTTTATGCAAAAGTGTTGACAGGAAGATTATCCCAAGCATGACTCCCTGACACAGGTAAAGAATTTAGGGGCAAATTTAACCAGCAAAGGGAGGAAGTTAACAAAGAGGAAATTAAGGCTGAACCTTGGAGAAATCATCCTGTTAGTGCAATTTCTGGAGATGTGATATGGTGTTTGTCTTATCATTTTTCTGTGTGAGTTCATTTGAGAGTGTAGTGATTGTCTGGATCACCCTAATAGTTGTTATTGGGAATGGTGTGTCTTGGTCTATGGCAGGGGTCGGCAACGTTTGGCACGCGGCTCGCCAGGGTAAGCACCCTGGTGGGCCGGGCCAGTTTTATTTACCTGCTGACGTGGCAGGTTCGGCCGATCGCGGCTCCCACTGGACGCGGTTCGCCATCCCGGGCCAATGGGGGCGGCGAGAAGCGGCGCGGGCGAGCGATGTGCTGGCCGCGGCTTCTCGCCGCCCCCCTTGGCCCGGGACGGCGAACCGCGGCCAGTGGGGGCCGCGATCGGCCGAACCTGCCACGTCAGCAGGTAAATAAAACTGGCTCGGCCCGCCAGGGTCCTTACCCTGGTGAGCCGCGTGCCAAACATTGCCGACCCCTGGTCTATGGGAAGTTTGTTTCTGATAATGAGCTTGGTGAGACTGGGGGATTGTTTGAAGGCCAGCAGAGGGAGTTTGGGAACAATTTCTTTCAGGATCATCCACTGTGGGGTATCCAGGCAGGTGATTCATTTTTCTTATGACTGTTGTGATGGTGCACACAAGTTATATGTCATTCCTTTTTCTTTCCCCCTCCCCCCACTTTTCTCAGTCCCACAGAGATATCTGTTTTCTCATCAGATGAGGGATTTCTTGGTTACCAAGTTCTCAGTATGGTGTGGAGGCTATATAAGCAGATAAAGGGGAAATATCTAAATATAGATTATATAGCTGAGAATGGGGAAATAGATGTAACACGAACAGAACTTTAACCTAAAATATGACGTACGCAGAATAATTTTTGGAATGATTATTTCTCCAAATGTGTATTTATTACACATATATGAGCTGGAAAAATAGTAAAAAATAATAAAAACAACAGAGCTTTTCCTACCAAAACTCGAGTTTAATCAAAAAGAAATGTCATAGAAAACGCTTGTTTAATTCCCTTCCTCCCAAAAAGTTGGAGAAGTTTTGAAAAGTTAAAAAATCTTAGAAGTTTTAAAAACAGATAAAATGTGGGGATTAGAAACCTAGATACTATTAAATCTGTTGCACTGGGTGACAAAAATAAAAGAGGGAGAACGGGGGGGGGGAATTTGAACCTGAATTTTTTTTAGTTTTTGAAAACAAACAAAAAGACCATACTCCTGATATTTCAGCTCAAGCTTGCAGACCCAAGAGTTTAATAGTTGGATCTCAACTGAATTTTAGAACTTTTAAGATTCATCCATCACTACACAGTGCACTCTTCAGAGAGGCATCAAGAAGTCAATGACTGAGTGCAGAGACCTCCAAAACAACACTTCATATAAACAGTGAATCAATATGAGCTTTAAATATTATTACCTTCTGGTGATATTGCATACAACAAGAACCTGAAAAAGAATTGCTTGTAGAGACTCTAATCTGTACATAACTGTACCTACAAGTTTCAGATGAAGTTTACATTGTGAATAAATAGGAAGAATAAATAGTTTGGAGATCATTTCATATACAGTACTTATATGTTTGTTTTAGTATAATGTAAACTACCGGTTTAAGGGGTTAGTACATTGTTCTTTTGACACAAGTTGCCTTGTTCATGTGGTACAAGCAATTTAACCTACTTGTAAGCTAATTGTAAAATTAATCTATTATCCCCAGAATGACTTTCACTAATATTTGCTATAGCACTCGGGGAAAAAAAGTCCCTGCACTTTTCCACAAAATTTGTAAGCTAACATCTCAATCTATTTTGTGGACAAAGTGTTTGTATTATATTTGTTTGACCGGTTGACAGTCCCTGAACAAATTTCTAGTTTGTGACTTAATTATGATAACATTTATTTTGTTCGCAGAGTTGATTGGGACAGCTGCTATCATTTGTTTCAGTAATAGATTGTACCACATTGATGGAAATATACGTTCACCACAGAATGAAATTTGACAGAAGACACTTCATCCAGGAAAAGTGAAGGACTCTAATTTTTCAGCATTCAGGTGGCCAATTTTCATAATTTAACAGATGATATGTTGATTTTTTGGAAATTAGTCTGGAAGTGGTCTTGACCTTGACTAGCAGTGCCTCTGTGAAAACTCATCACATCTGCCTGTTGGAGAACAATTTTGGCAGGGGTTTAGGGAAAGCTGCTCATTTATGCTCCCAACTAAAGACTATTGGTAAAATGAAACTGGAATTAATACACAGATTAAGCCAATTATTTTCCTCTTCTTACAAGTATACCTACACATTTTCTGTTTATTCAGTTAGATGCAAATAGCTGTCTCATGCATAGACACAGAAAGCTCCCTTCCCCTTTGCAGCAGAGCTTCATATATTGTGTAAAATCCAATTACCTCTAACAGCTAGATCTGGTCAAAATGTTTCCATCCAGATTTCTTTTCCAAAAAAAGAAAATTAACAATTTTTCATGGAAGCTGTTGGCTTTCCTTGGAAAATTTCATTTTTTGATCAGAAAAAAGAACAGCTGAAATCCATTTTTTAATTGTAGAAATGCTTCCTGTGTGTCTCATGGGAGTTCTAATGCAGCGGCATCTTGTCCCCATTTTGCTCTGTGGGCTGGGCTCACTGGCTGGACTATATGTCCCATGATCAGGGACTCCCAGGAGGCACAACTTCCCCTATTGAAGAGGAAAGGCCATGGAGCATCATGAGAAATGTAGTCGGACCAGAGAGCCATGCCTCTAGGGTAGAATGGACACATAAGGTACCCAAACTACAACTCTCAGCAGGCACTGCAGCAGCATTTCCAAATCAAAATTGCCGAATTTTTGCCATTTTGACTGAAATGGTTTGATATTTGAATTTCTGCTGGGAAAAAAAACAACTTTTAATGTGTGAATTTGAGGGGAAAAAAACCCAACCATTTTCACAGGAGCCCCCACCCACCCACCTTCTTTTGACCAGTTCTAATAGTAACACAGTTGGGTAAGGATCCGGAAGCCGATCTGCCAAATGTATGAATTCAACTGACCTCCCTCTTCTGTTAATTGATATTTAGCCCAGTACAATATCTCAGCACATCATACATTTTGAAGAATTTTTAAAAGCTCCTTGTCTTCTTAAATTACGTAGGTGATTTTGAAAATTTCACCCTAAATAAATTTATCCATACATTCCAATGTGAGGTACAGACATATTATCCCATTTTCCATATGGGAAATTGAGGCACACCAAGATTAAATGACTAGCCCAAGACCTCACAGGAAAATTGTGGGAGAACTAGGAATTGAACCCATATTACCCATATCTAGTATTGGCAGAATTCTCTTTATAAAATTTCAGCACATAATAGTGATGAAAATTGATAAACTTTCAAAAATATTTTTAAATAAACATTTTCACAGTGGTATACAATTATTTTTAATCTATTTAAATTTTCACAATTGTGGGAAATTATGGGGATATCAGAAAATGGAGAGGTCAGACACTGAGATTCAAGAAGTTAAATTGTCAACTTCACATGTCAAAATATACGAAGTAAATATCCTTAAATCAAACTCTAATGTATTCTGAGGCAGCATTTTTCTTACTTTGCCCACTGGTAAATTTCAATTATTAATGGAAATATTTTGTCATTGGTTCATGTGTGTATGGTGTAATTGATGTTTACCAACATTCACAATAAAATCGAATCCTTTCAAGCCTACTCATTTCCCAGTCAGGTACATTTACTACAAGACCATCCTCCATTCCTCATTCCTGGCAGAGCAGAAAACTATTTCAGTTATGCTTCCGCTATTTCTCTTCCATGTATGCACTTCAGCTACTTGGACTAGATGCTGGGCTGAGGGTTTGGCTTTTAATGCATAATTTGAAAGGAATAATAAGAGTCTGATTTAAATCAACAAGAATAGAAACATTTATGGCTTGATATTATAGGGTTTGATCCTATTCCCATTTGAATTTGCAAAAATTCTCAGACTTCCAGGAGAGTAGTTGGTCCTTGTAGTGGGGTGTATCTACCCCCCACTAGCCCCGCTGGGTTAATCACACACTGTGGGCTAAAGAGGCCATGTCCCTTTGCCCCTGCTGGGCATTCTCTAACTGGAAACAGGCTATAAAAAGGGATTGGCCTAGCTCAGTCTGGGCTGGCTGAAGAGAATAGCAGATGAATGCTGCTGGCTCCTGTCAGGGAGTTGCTGGAGCTCCAGGTGGCAGAGGCCGAACTGGTGGAATCAGTGGTGGAACCTCTGCTGATTTCAAAGGATGAGAAGCATGGAAGGCTGCCACCCCCAGGGGAACTGACGGAGCAGAAACCAAGGGTAGGAAGTGGCCCAGAGACTGTGACTATTAAAACGGGATACAAAGTCTGAGTCATGGACTACTGTTTTACAAGGTCCCAGATCAGGACCTAGAGGAGTAGGATGGGCCAGGGCCCTCCTACCTTGCCCTGCATCTACTGCTGGGCATGGGCACTGCCCCAAGGGTTGGGCATGACTGCCCAAGCCGGGCCCAAGCCAGGGACTACCCTTTGAGAAAGGGTGGCTTTAAGAGCTCTGATCTCTAGTCTACGCTTCCCTGAAGACAGAGGACACCCTAGTGACTCTGGCTGCTTGAACCATAGCTACCCCCTTTAATTATCTGCCTCAACCTGACATGCTACGATCAGGGCCGGTGCTTCCACTAGGCGACCCTAGGCGGTCGCCTAGGGTGGCAGGATTTGGGGGGCGGCATTTTGCTGCCCTTGGCAGAAATTCGGCAGCGGGGGGTCCTTCCGCTCCGGGTCTTCGGCGGAAAATCGGCGGCGGGTCTTTCACTCGCTCCGGGACCCACCGCCGAAGTGCCCCAAAGACGTGGAGCGGAAGGACCCCGCCGCCAAAGACCCCAGGCCCCCTGAATGCTCAGAGGAGGAGCGCTGCTGCCTAGGGCAGCAAAAACCCTGGCACCGCTCCTGGCTACGATTGGCTGTATTTACCGTTTGACAGTCCTCAAAGCAAAACACAGCCCAATCGTTAGCACTAAGGATTGGGTGTGAGGGGGTATTTATCAACAAAGAAATGAGAATCTTGATTCTGCCATTAAAATAAAATGGATCTTCAATTTCCACTGACAACAGTCCCTCCATCTTCACCAATGTACAAATATACTCCAAAAATTCAGCACTGACTTAATTAGCAAGTACTTTATAAATAATTTGCTGTGCTTTAAACTTTCATGGCAAGATTCATGTACTATTAACAATGCCTTATGTACTTCGTCAGTTTGTACTCGATCACATAAGTAGCTAGATTTACACTCTGATTTTTATTAATCTATAGTTCAATTAATAGATTTAATAAGGCAGGCATTATATGCTAAGCAATATGCACATCACACTTAAAAATTGTAATTGCTGCAGTGATACAGTTTGGGCAGAAGGCTGCAGTAGAAGATCAGGTTGAAATGCCTCAGGAGATCATTGTTTTCAGTGTTGCCAGGACCATTAGCAGCTACCAAAAATATTTACAAGTTTTCAACAACTTTTGGTTGCACAAAAGCTGTTCTCACTGATTCCGATCATTAATTGTAACAAGACTGATGATCTGTGTTGCAAAGTCTGAGCAAAGCAATGCAGCTTTTAGCAAGATACAGTAAATGAAAATAACTCCATTATTACGTATTCAGTCTGAATCAGTGCTCGGCAAAAATCAGTCATGCATACTGATTAAATTAAACAATATTGATACATGCAAAATGTGTAGAATAAAATATAGCAGGCTCTGTAAGTGAAAAATCATCATAGTTAACAATCAGCATAAGATACATTTGTTCTATAATGACTTTATATTATTTATAAATACATGAATGAAGATAGAAGACTGAATAAAATATTATTATTTTTGTATTAATATTAGTTGGGTAATTTCATCCTAGTTTATCAATTTATACTAATGGAGAAGGCTTCAAGGCATGAATAAATTGTAACTGAAAGTCTTACCAGACAATGTGTTCAGAAACATAGCTACACTATCTGACATTTCAGTAATCATTTGCCATTTAAGGCAACAACAGATTATTTGTATTATGTTTCTCCTGTTCATTTGATCAAAGGCACATGATTGCCACAGACCAGCACAGCTGCATTTAACATGTAAAAATATGGAAATATAACAGTGCTACATAAGCTATTGAAACTACTCTCTCATGTTAATGATACCGAACTAATTGCAATAGTACTAAATATTTCAAATAATAATAGTAATGCTTTGTACTTATGTTTCACCTTTCATCAGTGATCTCCAAGGGATTTAAAAATGTTAATAGAGGTATGCAGGCATTGTTATATGCCTATAACACTGTAATAATTTGAAGCACAGAGACATTAAGAGGGCTTTTATATGAACACACACAAAAATTAAGAACAGAGCCAGTGGTAGATCTACTAACTAGAAAACTAGTTAGTTGAGTGCATTCCTCAGTTAAACATGCTCTACAGAAGCCAATAAAGACATGATCCCTGCCTTGAGGAGCGTACAGTCATAGATAAAAATGTCTCACAGCAGTGATTTTTTTTAAAAATGTACCATATATAGATAGATAGACAGGATTCCATTATATATAAAAAATAAGACAGAAATTAATGCATTAGACATTTGGCCAAGAGACAGGTGGTCTTGAGTTCTACGCCTGCTTTTTAATTAATACTAGATCTAGTCAAAAATCTTAATTTCCATTCCATGGGAAATTTCCCCTCCCCCCCAAAAAAATGTTGTACTTTTCTTGTACAAAGTTTCATTAGTTTTCGAATGAAATGTTGAAAATTAAAAATTTCCTGCAGAAGGAAGCTCAAAAAACCCCTCTGTTTTGAATAATCAAATAATTTAATTTCTAACAGAGTCCAGGAACCTAAACTCCAATGCTCCTGGCTTAGCCATGGTTCCTGGGGACTCTAGCTCTAGTGGACTGACAGGAAACCAAAAATCCCTAGAGCCACAGCTGAGCAGCAGCCTTAAAGCTTGGGAGCCAGGGCTACCAGCTCCGTGGGTCCCTGACTCAAAATAGCCCACCTGTGTTTCATTGGAAATTTGTCAAAACACATGGTTTCTTCAAAATATTTTGGTTTCAACAAACCAAAACTTTCTGACAGAAATTTATTTCATTGGAAGAGTCCTGACCAGCTCTGCTTAGTACTTTGCATTTTAAATCATTTTCCTTTCCCTTCAACAGATAGATTTCCCCATTGTGAAATCCAGACCATGCTTTCAACAATAAAAAAGAATTCAGAATAACTGTAATTTAATATATATACTGGGAAAGGTAGGTAAGTATTTTTAGCTCCATATGTAGAGATGGAGAGGTAAACTATTTTTTTAAAAGGAGGTTAATGGATTAGGTGCATAGGATGGAGAGAACCCTTGGTCCTGCTGCTGATGCTGACTTGCAGTGTGTTATTGGGCTAAATCACTTCTCTTTCCTACTGCTCAGTGTTCTTATCAGTAAAATGCTGGTAAGATATTTATCTACTAAGTAACTACAGCCAAGGCCAGATTAACTTTCCTGTGGCCCTGGGGCTTTTAGATTTCGTGGGATCCCTGGAGGTTTGGAGTGGGGGAGTGGGCTCAGGGCTGGGGTAGGGGAATGGGGTACGTGAGGGGGTGCAGCTACAGCTGGGGGGGCTGGGCTCTGGAGTGGGACCAGGGATGGGACTGGGGGTTGGGGTGCAGGAGGGGGTGAGGGGTGCAGGCTTCGGCCGGGAGGCGCTTACCTTGAGTGGCTCCTGGTTGGCGGTGCAGCAGGGCTAAGGCAGGATCCCTGCGTGCCCTGGCTCCACACTGCTCTGCTCCCCAAGGTGGTTGGCATGTCCGGCCCCCAGGCAGAGGGGCCAGGCCACTCTGCATTGTGCAAGCTGCCTGTGCGCGTAGGCGCCGCCCCCGCAGCTCCCATTGGCCACGGTACCTGGCCAATGGGAGCTGTGGAGCCAGAGCTGGGGGCAGGGGCAGCATGCAGAGATTCCCTGAATGCCCCTCGCCTAGGGGCCGCAGAGGCACATCGGCGAGCCGGTGCTTGCAGCTCCAGCCCCCGGGGTGGGGGGAGGCACCGAAGCTTGGGGACTGGTGTCCGGCCTGTGGTGTGGAGACTTGCCGTGGGCTAGATGAAAAGAAGCAGCGGCCCGCATGTGGCCTGCGGGACTGTGGGGCCTCTCTTAGCCCAAGGTCCTGGGTTGAAGCCCCTAAAGCCCCTGCATTAATCCACCCCTGACTACAGATAGTCAGAATTTTTCCAGTAGGAACATTTTTTGTCAGGAAATGCAGATTTGTCAAAACCTAAATGTTCTGCAGGAACATCGGTTTAGACAAAACTTACAAACGGAACAAAGCAGGGTTCATATGAAAGCCTGCTTGATTTCTTGTCTGTCCACCTATCTCCCTAGCTTCTCAGCAGCCCACCTGGCAGGCTACCACAAAGCTGGGGCTCTCTGGCTTAGCAGCAGCAAACCAAACAGGGTACCATGGAGCTGGGGCGTGTGGGTGCCTGGGTATTGAGACAAGCCTTTTTCAAATAATTCCATTTTGGTTCTTCCAATCAAAAATATTGATGATCCAATTTTTTATGTGGATTCAGAATGAAGATTTTGTTGGAGATGTGAAATTTTCCATGGGAGTGAAATTCTGGTTCCTCTACAGCTCTGTAAGTAACATATGTGAAGGTCTATACATATACAAGGTATCATTAATGCTGACAACTTGCAGAGGGATCCAAGACCTGGAAAGGTTGTTTTTTGTGTGTGTCTGTTTGATTGCAAGCTTCGCATGTATTTGGGCAATACTGGGAGCTGGGTTACTAGATACTGAATGCTTGAGAGAAAAGATGGTCCAGTGGCTCCTGTGTTAATTTCAGATTCAAGAAATCCTGTTTCAATCTTGCTTCACTACAGACTTCCTGTGTCACCTTGGACAAGTCACTTAGGGATATGTCTGCACTGCAATAAAACACCTGTTACTAATCCAAGTCAGCTGACCTGGACTTGCGCTGCAGGGCTATAAAATTGTAGTGTAGACAGTGATGGAGGCCAGATGAGTGCTTAAGATAGATGCTCCCTTGGGTTTATATTTGTAATTCTGGGAGCACATTTACCCATTTATGAATCTAGTAGTGTTGAAGCTAGCTTACTAAACACTCCTTTCCAGTGTAGAGATTAGTATTGCTGGCCCTCAGGTGTGTAGGTTTGAGGGATTTATATTATCCCCATAATAGCACACATTACTTAAAGAGGAAAACTGGAATAGGGTTAATTTTAAAATATCACAAATGAATAAATTGTAAGATATACAATTTTCCATATTTGTATAGGATGCAATTAAAAATGGATTTGGATTTGCTATTGGAAAGGCTGAATTTGTCAAAACAAAAATCATATGTGCTTTTACTTAATGTATAGGGTCTGATCCTTTCTTCCGTTGGAGGCAATGGCAAAGTTCTTATTGACATATTGCAGCAGGATCACAATGCAAATGGGAGAAAGTCAGAGTTTAAAGCCAGAAGGGATCACTAGATCATTTAGTCTGACCTTCTGTATATCACAGGCCACCAACATCACCCAGCACCAGCACACTAAAATGAGACCAAAATGTTACAGCCCACAGGAGACTAGACAATTATAGTGTTGAAAAAGGCAGCTTTTTCTGACATTTCTGCTCCTTCCTCTTGTGCTGTCGCTGCACTAACACTGTTAGCATTAGCACACATGGGAAGGAACACAATTAGCAGAACAGCTGCTCACACTCACTCCAGCCCATGAGCTGTTTATATCTCAGAATTTATATAAAAAGTCTAACTGTATAGGGCTGGCAGTCTTAAACTATGCTTTTATAGCTGTTTCCTTCATCCTCCCTTCCTCACTCCTGCTTCTTCTGTTTTCTGTTTGTTATATCTACTCTTGTGCCTTGTCTTTAAAAAAGAAATGAATTGTAAGCTTCTACTCCATGTTTCTACAATATCCAGCACAGTGTGTGTGTTGATGGGTACCCAGCCCCTCAATTTCCCCAGCCCATTAGCGTTAGACTGAATTTCAGTATCAATCCTTTGGGAATGATTGGAGGGAAATAAAGCCTCAGGTGCAAGATAAGAGGACCTGAAACACAAGAGTCAGACAACTTTCTTCTTCATTCTGCTACTTTCTATTCTCTCTCCCTTGGCTCTGAATAGCTGATGCCACAGAAGTCCAGGCAGCACCTACTCTATGCAGTGGGGCTCTCTAGAAGTTTCTTGATAAAATCATAGGGTTACAATGGATCACAAGGGTCATCTAGTTTAATCCCCTGCCAAGATGCAGGATTTGGTATTTATTCAACAGCACAGTGGGGCATCAGTCTAGAGGAAGAATAGAAAAGAAGAAAGGTAAGATGTTCAGAAGAAAAAATGGCATTTGGACCTTCAATGGGGAAGGAGGAAGAAAAGGTGAGAGAGTGATGGAGGAGGCTGTAAAGATGGGCAGATAGAGAGAGATTATGTTGCATTACACCTGGTGAACCTGAAAACTATATTTATTATAGATAGTGCATAGGTCACATTGGCAATAAATAAAAAAATGGAATAAAATAGTACCTCTTGGCAACTCAAAAGAAATCTAAAAAGCATCATCACATTTGCCCAGAGTAGTGGGAATATAATTTCTAGAAATTTGAACTGTAAGCAAGTGTATGAAAGAGTGAACAGATTACAAGGGGTCAATCCTGCCTTCCTCCTCTGTAGCAGGCCCTGGATATAGTGGGACTGATGCCTTTCTGGTGCTGGAGTCTGCAGTTCTTCTCCCCATAAAAGGGTTTGGCTGGGTTTCCTACAGCATGTGGGCAGGGGTGCTACTGACCAGTCAGATTCCTCCAAGTCTGTGCCAGCTCTCTCTCACTCTGCTCTATGGGAGAGGGAGGAAAATAGTGTTTCTTTGGATCAGGAGCCTTCATAACCTGTTCTGTCCCTGGCACAGATACTAACTACTGCTATATTCACTCTCCAACACACATATCTGTTTTCTTTATTACTTCTAGAGGCTGCACACCGGGCAATACAGAGTTTCAGTTTAGATATTCAACTAGATACAGACCAGCCACAACAAAGCTGTGCCTCTTATCCTCAAAGAAGGGGTAGAAAGTCACAGCCAGTGTAACATGGCCCCAGATGAGTTCTCTTTTTGACATTAGGAAGTGTTGCATACACCATTCTCTCAACCTTTGCTTCACTCTGCTATCAAGGGAAGATTAATATCTTTGTTCAACCACTCTCCTTGAATGTTATTACACTTGAACAGGATTATTTTGAGAGGCTTATGTTGCAACCTGCCCTGGCTACTGGGTATGTGACTTTGTATAATTTCAGAATGAGGTGTCTTCACTTTTCTTAGTTCATAAGCATACCCACTGTGACTCATGGCTCAGACACAACAGAAGAAGTTTACCCGAGTCAGATGAAGCAATTTCAACAGCATTTGTCTGACTTTCCCAGCCGTCATTGATTTCGTATTTGAGTCACACACCTTTTGCTGGCCATATGATTTTAGACTAATATGAATGCAACCTGTTATTCCAGACACTATACCACATCAAATATGCCCCAAAGAGACCTCTTCCAATTCACTTGCAAGTTGTAAAAGTCATATTCAGTTCTTGCCATTTGGAGCTGCACATGATGTCATGTACCCCATTTGGTTAGGGCAGTTGCACAGATTTTTCTTTATAAAAAAAGCCAAGATACGTGGACAGATGATGAATGCATATTACACTGGTCACATTACTATGGGGATTATTATATCAGCAGACATCGAAAAGGTAAAACTGAATTCTTTGTCACATTGCATTCTGCATGACCTGAATATACCATTTGGAAAACAGAGTGAAAAATGCATATACATTCTGCTGACCTTCTCATAAAATAATTTATATGTAAAATGAAATAGAGAAAAAAAAAAAGCACCAAACCTAGGGAAGTTCAGGGGGAAGGGGCTTATTTTTAAGGGAAGAGAAAAACATTAAGAAAAATGGTAGATAAAGCGAAGAAAAATCTATTGTAACCAAAATGTTTCTTCTCTTTGTATTACTATCTACTTTTTTTAATAAAATAATTATGGGATGCCACATTTGATTTAAGGTGGGGTTTTTACATGTATATAAATTATTGGGATCTAACAAATACAACTGAGAAATGAAAACTTATCACTACTTTAAAACTCACATTCCATTCGTTTAAAAAAAAAAAACAAAAAAAACACCTCTTTTGTTTAAACAGGTTTCATCCAATTTAGTTTTGAGCTCTGTTAATGTCACCCACCCCATATATCCCTACCACCACTTCAAACTGGAGTCATCTCTCCTCAGATGGCCTTCTCATTCAAATCCAGCGGAGGGATTGAATCTCTTTGAATGGTGATTTCTCCATACTATGGGAGGAAGGGTAAATCCTCTCAGCACCAGCACAGTCCACGCAAATTCCTCAAGTCTGTGTTGAAATCAGTCAGTGACTCATACATTTGTATGTGTCAAAAGAGGGAGTATTTTTAAATTAATGTATTGGAACAGCCAGGTGGAGTTACATCTGGCCTTCATTTCAGTCCTCCTAAGAAAGGAGGAGGAGGAATTGGGCACATGAACACAGGCATAGAACAAAGGGGAGCACATAGAACCATACCGTCTTTCTGAAACTGGGTGAACATGCCTGTCAGCTCCTAAAACAGAAACCAGACCTTGCTTGCTCCAGGTGGCCCTGGGAGTTTGTAAGTTACACCAGATTTCCATTATGCTTTCTCTACAACAAAACCATCAGATAGCATGAACATCTTAACAGATAAAGTTTATGGTCTGCAAATACCACTCCTTACATCTGTTTTCATTTTTCAAGTTTCCTGTGATGTCTGATCTAGATATTTGTACAGAGTGTTAATAAATGCAATAGTTATTCACTGACAGCATCATAAGAAGGGTATATCCACTGAGAGAAGAACTTTTCTTATCCCATTAACTGGGTAGATAGGAAAGCACTCAAACCACATAATCCAAACCACAGTAACACCTTCTGTGACTATCTGACCACAGTGGTGCATCAAAGGCCTGGTCCACACTAACCCCCCACTTCGAACTAAGGTACGCAAATTCAGCTACGTTAATAACGTAGCTGAATTCGAAGTACCTTAGTTCGAACTTACCGCGGGTCCAGACATGGCAGGCAGGCTCCCCCGTCGATGCTGCGTACTCCTTTCGCCGAGCTGGAGTACCGGCGTCGACGGCGAGCACTTCCGGGATCGATCCCAGAAGATCGATTGCTTATGGCCGGACCAGGAAGTAAGTGTAGACCTGCCCTTAGGGTGTCTCCTAGAGCTTCAGGCTCCATCATACAGGTGATGGCTGATTAAAGAATATTCAGGTTTCTGTAGCAACTCTCTTGCAGAATTTTGAGGCACCTATGGCCCAGGCAGTAGCCAGGATATAGCTTTGGTGGCTCTGCCACTTTAAGGGTGCTACCTGCCTCTGCAGCACCAAGAGTATTGGCACTGGCAGACATTTGGGATGGGGGGGCTGCTGCATGAGTGTAGTTCCAGCCCAAGCCCACCTCCCTCCCCCATCATTTTTGGGGGGTGTGTGTGGTGGAGGGTCTGCCCCTTATGGGCTCCTCTTGTACGCCAAGCAGCAGAGAATTGAGGCACCAAAATATCTAGCACCCACTGTGTGATAATTCAACCCTACAGCTTGATTGTTGAGCATTGAAAATGAATCCATCCTTTGCTTGCTTGCAGAATTATATTTGAACAATTCGAACCTCTAACAAGAACTCCATGACCAATTTACCCACATCCCAATAAGCCTTAAGATTTGTCTACACAGGAATAAAAAACCTGCAGCTGCCCAGATCAGCTGACTTGCATTTGCGGGACATGGCCTGAAGAACTAAAAGTCATTGTGTCAACGTTCGGGCTCAGGCTAGCGGGCTCCAACATCTACACCACCATTAAACAGCCTCTTAGCCCGAGCCCCATGAGTCAAAGTCAGCTGACACAGAGTGTAGACATACCCTTAGAGTCTACCCACCCACCTACTTCAGTGCCAGCAGAGGGAGTCTAAGGTCTCATTGGGAAGATGGGACAACTGTTGGATGAGGTAGAGTGAGTGAGACTGGCTGAGATGCAGCAGATCCTGTGGCTTCTGACTTGACTGAACAATGGTCCTTTCCAAGCTGTCAGAAGCATAGGTCATGAACAACATGAATAATTTGCACAGTTCCAACTACCGTTCTCACTAGCAGTAAGTTAATTGTGTTACAAAGCCAACTCTGAGTGGTAACTATTGTGCTGCAGCATTACTATGTGCTGTAATCTACTAAATCATTTGCATGGACTCATCTCTTGAGCACTTTAACTGTTACTAATTTTAGGTTTTGCTGTCATGTGCTTTCTCTATAGTTATCATTTGTTCCTAACAGAAAAATTAATCATAATTTGGGGGAGACTGAAATGTACTCTTATAATATAATATTTTTTTACTAAACCATTCCCTATTGAGGCATCAGAGGTTTTGTCCCCCCAAATGTACTAATTCTCTTCAATCAATTACAAATATAAAAATTGCTCAAAAGATAAATAGCCAGGATTACAAAATCAAGACATCCAAAGCTGTTAATTAAAGTAAATCAAGCCCTGCTATGAGAAGTACATAAAAAAAAAGACACCATAGAGACAGGCATTCAGAGGATAGTTGAATATTTTTTTTTAAAATCCCTGGATGGTTAAGAGACTGTTAGAAAGAAATGTGTACTATTGCTCCTGTATTATAAGAAATAATTCTACCTTTTTTATAGGCACAATATCATTAGAGTACAAGTAAATCTGTACAGAAGGCATTCAATATACAGTCTAATGCATCTACAAAGAAGCACAAATCTTTTGAATGTCAAAAGATGCCTAAACATTGTAAATAAGAAACTAAAATGCTTGTTTCATTAGCTATACATATTCATTTTTAACTCTGATACGGCGACTATAAAACTCAGCTGACTTACACACTTCCAGTAGGCTCCAGAGTTATTTGAGTATAATTTTATTACTTTGAAAATACTACAAACATCTCAAGAATGGCTTTGCCCATATCTTTGGCTGTCAGTGTCTAAACAACACCATAAAGCAAAACTTCTCTGTAGGTAAACTTGCATATAGCAGTTAAAACTGACAATTCTTTTGACATTTTTATAGCAATTTACCCTTGTACTGGCGAGAGAAAAAAAAAATGCAGTTAAATAACTGTATGGAACTGATAGGTCTCATAGATCTTACCCAATAAATACTTCAGTTTGGTTCAGCATAACCTATCTTCATAGTAATGCTTTACCACTTGATTGCCCTGGCTTTAGGCTGTGATACCTTCTTTTGACTTTTGCTGATACAGTGTAAAAGCTGCAAGAAACTAGCATCCAGAATTTCAAAGTGACCAATAAGTCTTTTTAGTGAACCTTGAAAAAGTTTGCTAATTAAAACTCAGAATGAAGAGCAAGGTGTTTGGTTTTTTTTAAAGCAACATTCCCCATTCTGTTGCAAAACATGAAAATTCCACACAAGGAACAAACCAGGAAGTGAAACACAGGGCTTGGCTACACAGGGACAATCAAGTAAACTAATCTGAATTAAAGGTAAGATTTTCAAGTAGATTAGTTAAACTGCATTAAGCTCCTGTGTGGACATACTCATTCAGAAGTGAATTAAACTAAATCAAATTAAGTCCTCTTTAATTCTGAATGAGAGTGTCTGCACAGGGTTTTAGGGCAGTTTAACTAATCCACTTGAAAGTCTCACCTTTAGTTAATTCAGATTAATTTTCCTTAGTGTCCCTGAACAGACAAAGCCCTCAGAGATGTTCAGACTGATATCCCCATGTATCACGATCTCTTTTTGAATTATAAAGGGAAATTTGGAAAAAACAGAGGAAACAAAAATGCATGCCACTTTTGTGAAGGAAATTTCACACCAATATTACATCTGAAATATTTTTTGTAATTTGGCAACTTGCTTCCAATTTTGCAAGCACTGTTAAAGGACAAAGTAATACTTTACAAAGTTTTTATTGCATTATTGCAAGGAATGGGAGTGTGGCAGAACACTTATTTCTTGGACATTCTTATTCACCATTAAGAACATACTGGAACAAGCTTACCGTACAACCCTTCCCTACTTAGTATGGCATAAATACACTAGACCAGGAGTAAAGGAATAAAACATTTTATGCAAGAAAAGGAAAAATGATACTCTATAGATATTAGTCCACTACAGGGTTTTTTGTGCCTTCTTATGAAGCTAGACAGGATACAAGACTAGACAAATCAGTGATCTGATATGGCAATTCTTATCTTCCTATGCTAACATTTACAAAAATGTTAATTTATATTCATCCTGAGGTGCTAACTATTTGTATTACTCATGGTGAGAGCTTGCATCTTTCTCAGGCTACTTCATAACTGGTTGTGCACTTTCCCGTTTATTGGGTTTTAAAAGCATGCTGCCTAAAAGTCATATTACCACCAAGAAAGCTGCCACACATGAACATGCCACAGATGAAAGCAAAGAACACAAAAGGACATGCATTGATGTCAAGCTGTGTTATGGAACATTTTGGATTTTTATTTATATATTTCTTTATTTTTATATGTTTAATCAGAATGAAATCCTCCCCCAAAAAGGATCATAATGGGGAAGTTGATCAGAGCAGGATAAGGATTTGCTTGCCATGAGTATAATGTGAATGAAGAAGGTCTAATACATTGAATTAGATGTTTGGCAAGGTCCAGATCCTCAAATGCAGTAGGTACCTAGCTCCCATTCAAATTAATTGGTTAGATGCCTAAATACTTTGAGGATCTGGGCCTAAATCCCTCTCTTTGAGATGTTTCATTGGAAGCGTAGATTGGTTGAACTATGATTTCCAGCACATTGGTGAAAAATGAACAATCTGTCTTTACACAAGCCACATTCTTTTGGATAGGGCAAAAAGGCTTTTAAGAAAAACAACCATATTCCTCTTTTACAATTGCAATGAATATAGAGTTCCACGGAAGTCATTGGAGTGTTGTTCCAGATTTACGGTGGTTTAGGGAAAGCAGGATTTTGCCACAAATCTACACTTTCCACCTAAACACCTCCCTTTTTCTCTGTTGAGAAAACTCAGCAACGTTGCAAGGCCTAGCCCTTATAAACCTCATGTTATCATTTAAAATATTTATATTGCTGTAGCCTCCAGAGTGCTACATCAGGATAAAACCCCATTTTGCTAAGTGTTGTACATTCTTCCCAACACCAATACCTTGCACTTTAAGATAAGTAATATATACATAGAGAGAGATACTGTCAAAGGCCTAGGTTTGAATAAAAAGGGAATAAAGGAACTTCTATGACAATGTTACCTACAGTACAGTACTTTGCCCTGAAATTGGCAAGGCCCGGGTCGTAAATTACTCTACACAGATCCAACTTGGTTAAATTAAGGGAAACCCTGTGCATCCCATATTATGGGTTTAACAAAATTAAGTGTTCCCTTTTAACTTTAGAAGTTTGTTTATTTTTATTTACTGTAAGATGTCTGGATATTAACATTGCTTTACAACTGCAAGGTCTGATTGCCTCCTTTTTTAACCCTAAATTAATGCATTCAGTAATCATTAGCCCCATTGCTTTTCTACCAGATAAATTCAAAATAAATGTTCAGCTCTTTATCAATGTTTAAATGACTCATTTGTAGCTCATTAGTCAAAAGTAAGAAACTCAAAAGCAACTCATTACACAACGAATGAGCAAGATTATTGATGTTTCCTTAGGTTTCATGCCTATTATATTGGAATCTATTAAGGTATCTGGAGTATTAGCTAGGGCCTTGGGGAAATGGCATTTGTGGTCACGTTCTATTGCTGATGATTGTAATTAGTTTAGCATTATGTAACATACAGCATTTGAGAGAAAAATAGAGAGACAGCTATCTCTGGACAATCTATACAAGTGTTTGATAGTGCCATCCCAGTGCAACTAGTTTAGTTTGGAACAAAGCATTTTTAGTCCTTTTGGGAGGGAGATAAGAACAGATGGTGTTACCCCATTTGGTCTAAGTGGTTAGTTAATATTCAGGGCTTCACAGGGATATTTGCTTTTGGATGAGAAATTGATGATCTGAGTCAGGTGAATTCTTGATGTAATCTTGTTTACTTACACAAAGTCTCATTTCCCTGAATGGAGTAGAAACAAACAAGCATATCCCTTGCTCAGTAAACCCCCAAGTCTGCTACTTTATTGATCTGCGTGCTCAAATAGCCCTGTCCCTAGTCTAGTGCCTCTCAGGGTCACACAAATCCTTCTTTTCTCTTTCTGCTATCTCCATCACACACAACCTACTGCCAGTCTCCCAGCCCTTGCATTTCTATCCAAGGAAATCTCTTAAGGTATGTCTATACACCAAAAAAACCCAAAACCCTACAGCTGGCCTGTGCCCATGGGCAGTGTGTAAAAGAGGATGGGAGAAGCTAAGCCTCCCCAAAAAAGGATGGCCATGCAGGGGGCCAAATGCCACAGCTGCGGTGCAGGTTTCCTCGCTTCAGAGGCATGCCACCTTTGGAGCGCCAGAAGTGAAGTTCCCTAGAAATGAGGAGGCTCCCGGCTCCTGGACCATAGTCCCACCCGCACTCTGTCCTGAGGTCCTGTCCCCACTCGGCCTCTTCCCCTGAGGCTCTGCCCTCACTCTGCCTCTTCCCCTGAGCCCGTCCCTTCCTGGCCCTCATTACTCTCTGCAGGCGGGGCGTCCTCAGGGGAAGAGGCGGAGATGAGCAAGTGGTGGGCAGGGGGCCTCGGAGAAAGAGGTGGAGAGGAGCGAGGCGGGGACAGGTGGGAGGCCCCTCGGGGAAGAGGCAGAGAGAAGTGAGTGGTGGACAGGAGAGGATTTCAGGGGAAGAGTCAGAGAGGAGACAGTGGCAGGTAGGTTGGGAGATTTTGGGGGGCGAGGGGGAAAGAGGCGGAATGGGGGCAGAGCCTTACTGGGTGACATTTGTTAGTAGAAGCTAGGGTTAAGTTTAATCAGATGTGAAATAAAGTTACATTTTCAGATCATTCTCATATCTAAACTCTTCCCTCTATCATTCTCCCTTTAGCCTTAGATGAGCATGCAAGAGTTGGAGAGATGGTGAAAGAAGCCCTCCAAGCTTTTGTTAACCAGTGTACAGGGCAACCAAGATCTTGATCCTTGTGCACCCCTTGATGAATTTCATTCCATCGCAGAGGCCTAACACATACGGTTTATGGACCACTGAAGTCCCATTTACGGCATCGGGCTGGTGTTCTGAGCTAGAATTTCACCACCTTAGTGCCAAAACTGAGTTGAATTAATGCCAGCAATGCCACTGAACATCTCAGGAGGCAGAAGGACCATGACACTACACCTTTTTGGCACCAGCCATTGGCCTGCAGTGCTAGCCTGTGGAAGGAACACAAACTACACTTCACAAACAAAGATGTAGAAGCTACATCTGCATGTACTGCAACACAACCAGAGACAATCTATCTACTTTTGTGCTCCTTTGAAACATACAAGGACTAACGTGCATTCTCCTCCATACTCTCAGCACTGCTACCATGGCATGAACTTAATAGCACTATGTATGGAACTCACTATGGGAAACAAATTGACAGTTGTGATGTCTATCTCTTCTCAGCTGGGGCAATGTTGCTTTCTAACCAATGGGAGATTAGTCCTTCAACTTGGAGGCAATGAAGGATCAAGGTTAGTATAAAGCCACAAAATAAAATAGCAACATTATCAGAAAGTTTGGTGAAGTGTCTAGAGAAACTTAATAAGGCTATTGGATGTATTTTATTGTTGCATTTGAAAACAATATATATATGACAAAACCTTATGTTGGCGTCACTAGGCATAGCTACCAGGTAACTCGGGGGGATGGAAGGCCAGAAGTGCCGATGAAACCCCCCTGCTCTGGGTCTAAGTGAGCCACAGTAACTCCATCTTGTGAACTTTCACCAGCCTCCATGCTAACAGCCAAAATGCTGAAGCAGAATATGTAACGGTCAGCTTTTCTTAGCAGACAGCTGCAGTTTCGCTCATACTAGCAGAAGCAGTAGTGATAACGAAGGAAAAAATGGGGAGGGAGAGGCCTACTACGTAGAGCTTGCAAGGCCGAAGATAAGCATGCGGACGAGAACTTTTCTAACATGCCACAATGTACTGCCTGCTGTAACCGTTGTCGGGAAGGAAGGGGTGGAGGGAGGAACAGAACAAAAGCTTACACACAAACAGCTTGGAATATAAAATGGAAAACTTGCTTGTATTTGCTGCGCTTGATTTGAGACATGCTGGTCTCCTAGTGCCTATTCAGAGCTCTTGAATAAATCTGGTTTGCTTCTCCACCCTGGTGTGTCTATTGGTGTGACGCACACCGGGCAACGAACCCTGTTGCCCCCCTCAGGCCCTTTGGGCCGGCAACGCATATTTTTTTGTTTATACAGTACATATTTATAAACTGGATACCCCCTGTACAAAATTATGGACAGATCTGTTCAATTGGAATCTTAATAAATATCATATCTATCTGATTAGAATGGCTGTAAGGAACACATTCCATATAATGTAACTTGATGACTAAACAATGGAAAAAATGTCAGTGTTTGGTAAACCATATAAGTCATGCTGGATTTTGTCTGCAGGCTTATTCTCAGTAGTTTACATGTGTTTATTATGCAAAGGGGGCAGGTTACAATTCCAACTTGGACAGGGAACCTGGGGCCTAACCTATGCCCCCCAGCCATACCAGCTATCCTGGGTTGAAAGCACCACTAAAGTTGGCTAAGAGGTTTTTGTTTGTGGATAGGAAGGGTACTTGGGGCAACACCCAAGTAAAGGCCCAGTTTAGCTCTGCATTGAAGACATATCATTGAAGTTAATGCCACTGTGAGATGAATGGAGCAATTTTCCCATCTCCAAGTTATTATTTCAGGCTGTCTGCAAACTCAAGCAAGCTTCCCTGCATCGGTTACACTCAAGTCACATTGTCAAGCTTTGCAATCATAAGGCACAGACACTTACTTTTCTTTATTAAATTAAATCTGAGATTCTGCTGTAATTCACATGATTCCAGGAGCTCAGCCCGTCGGCACAGAACCCTACTGCAGGTGTGTGTTTTGGATGCCATCATTAATCAAGCTGTGGTTGCATGCAACAACTTTTTTTTAATTAATCTTTTAAAAATGCCCCCTCTATACCCTCTTAAATCTTGGTACTTTCTGGTTCATTTAGAGTCACCCAGAATTCATCATTCGATGGCATCACAATTACCACAGGATACACTGGCTGAAGTGAGACTTCTTATGTATGTAATGTTACATTGTGGGATGTCTTCAGAGGACCAAAAAAAGCTCAAGAGGATTTCACAGATGGGGGTGGGGGGGATTTAAAAGAAAAAAAAAAGATTAGTTAAAGCTTATTTAAATGCGTAAAGACTCCTTAATCCTCACTTCATAGCCTAGTTAGCAGGAATACTTCTGACAGAAATATTTTCATTTTTACTTTTTAGTTCACCTTTAATACAGTTTGCTAAAATCAGTTTTCTTGCTTTCTACAGTGCTTATTCTTAAAGTAATTAAGGAAATGAAAGTGAACATCTCCCAAATCACTGTATTCCTTTGGGCCTCTGGAGAATTGGGATGGTTGCTTAAATGACAAGTTTTGGCTTCCATGGGGGTTTGCCAATTAATATATTACTGCTGTAGCCATTTTATAATCAGAAACCTCAAGATAAAAAAAGTCAACAGTCACATATATCATAATATTAGTGGCTGATGCTTGGATTAAAAAACACTGCTTGACAATAGTAGGAAAAAGTTAATTTTTAAATAACACTGGAAAATGAAAGTAAAATAGTGTGTGCGTGTGAAAGAGGAGGAGATCATTGAGCAGATTTAGGAATTCTGAGTTGTATTCCCAGCTCTGCCCCTATCCCAGGGATCGGCAACCTCTGGCATGTGGCTCGCCAGGGTAAGCACCCTGGCGGGCCGGGCCGATTTGTTTACCTGCCACATCCGCAGGTTCGGCCGATCACAGCTCCCACTGGCCACAGTTCGCCGTTCCAGGCCAATGGGGGCGGCGGGAAGCAGTGGCCAGCACATCCCTCGGCCTGCGCCATTTCCCACAGCCCCTATTGGCCTGGGACGTGAGAGGTGGAAAGGAAGTGTTGGACCTGGTATAAGCTAATCAGAGCAACTAGCATGAGGGACACTAGAAGTGCACAGACCCCATCACAGGGGCATAGATACCAGTATCACTAATTCATTTTGAATATGTAGTTGAATAGAGATATTGAAGCAATACTACATTCCAATCTGCTTGGTATTTTAATTGAAACAAGTAGTTTTTACTTCAAGTAAAATTTACAGCATTCACTTCAGTGTAATACTAAGAATGGGGCTCTAATCAGAACCTCTTTATTTGAACTTCTCTCATGGACTCTCTCTTCCAAAACATGATGGTTCATACAACATAGAGAAGTAAAAGTAGACAAGGGGTGGGAGGTCATGAAAGGTGTAGAGAATTATCAAGAGAATAGAGATGGGGTTAGGGGACAGTAAGAGAGAACATAGAATGTAACTATAAATAGGGAAGAAATACCCTGGAAAGAGACAGTGGATATTGGAGAAAAATAAGGGAAATATTTAAAAAAAATTAAATTAAAGAAAAATAGTCTGAGGCAGCACATTGCACATAATAAATCAAGATATAAATAAAAAATATATTAGGAAGAAAAGAACCAAAGACAATACTTTTTAAAAATGGATGTGAACAATTTTATAATACATATTTCCTGTATGCCAACATTTAAAAATGTTCTTGGCCTTTGCCTCAGAAGTACATAGGATCCAGTGACTGGATCCATTATCAACAGACTGATTACCATACAATCAGGTACTGGCCAGGCTGGAACACGGCTGTCTTCATATATAATATAGATATATATTTTCCCAAAAGTTGATATGCATTATTTGACAAGCAAGGGTTGAACTGGAAAAAGAAGTAGTGCCTAGGAAAAAAAAAAAAGCTCTACTCTACTGGGACACAAAAATGAAACACCTCTAAAATTGTGCTGACTTCAAACTATGTTCATGTGTGACCCCTTGTGATGGGGTGTGACTCACCACTGCTGCGCTCCTGCCATCTGTCATGGGAATTAGCTCTGTTTGCCAGGGCACCCTCCTCTTGTGGTTCTTCATCACCATCACTTTTGTTCCAAGACCCACGCCACTCCCAGTACTTCAGCGTTCTCTTCAGTGATACAGTGCTTTGGCTGTGCCACACTCCGTGTCCCCCCACTTCCAGGGCACCTGCAATCTCTGTCCAGTCACTCCTTCAGTGGCAACTCCCATCCGTTGTCCTGTCCTGGGGCCACTTCCCATGCAGCTCCAGCACCCTCTTCTGCCCTTATCTCAAGGCCTCAGCCTGCAGGCCCTAGCAGCCAGCCAGGAGCTCTCTCTAGCTCCCCTGGTCCCTGCTTGCAGCAATGCTCTGTCTTAGATGCCGGTGGCTCCTTCCTCCTATTAGGAGACTGGTCTTCTCCCCTGAAGCTCCAGTCAGTTACTGAACTCTACTTGGCCCTGAAGCCCTTCTTATATGAGCCTGAAATGAATGAGAAAATTCATCTTTTTCGGCGAGATTGTTTCAGCTCTCTGAAAACTCGGTCAAACAATGGTGCAATAGTTACACTTGAATCATGTCTGTAAGCTTTCCTTTGCAACTATAACAGCTAGAGACTTTTTTATAAAGGAAGCCTGAAATTCTATAAAACAAGATGGCAGCTTGAGAGAGATGCCAATATACAATTCCAGACCTACTGACTGGGCTCTTAGAGTTATAGAATGCTTGCACTGCACATTGTGCAATAACTCTTAAGATGCAGTTCATCATCATGAAAATGAATACTCGTGAAATACATGTACTTTCTAATCTCTGTTTGTAAAAAATTGATACCTGAGAAACAGGAGTGGGTAGGTGATGTTCTGTTGCCTACGATGTGCAAGAGGTCAGACTAGATGATCATGATGCTCTCTTCTGGCCCAGAGTCTGAGTCTGAGATCCAGCATCTTGTATTTCTATCTTCATTTCTAGAGGTTGTAGCATTTCAGTTTTTTTTTTTACATACACGCACACACACGCTCCAAAAAACTCACATGTGAAATACTAAGCATAACAAATAGTCTGTCTTCCTTATGTCTGGAACAAATGTGATTGTTACTTCCATGCATAATTCCAAACAGATCTTCACACAGGGTGATGCATCCTGTGTATCATGTAGAGATGCAACATTCCAGCTACCTTTGTGGAACTACATAATTTACCTTGTCAAATGCTTGCAAGTATTAGGAATAGGCAAATGGGTTCAGAAATAATACAAACTATCCTGAAAACATAGCTGACACATCACATCAATGTATGTTTGAAAGCCTAAAATAACAGCCATGTCTAATCTAAGGTCTGTTGTGATCTCACTAGATTTCCAAGCTCACTTTAAATGATAGTTGATGTAGTCCACTGAAGAGTCACAAGGGGAAAGTCAGACTTTGCTGGGTGGCAGATATTTTACACAGTGCAGTCAGAGGTACATACTGCATTTGAACTGGATGAAAGGGAAAGATTCAGTGGGACAAGAGTTCATAGTACAGTCGCCCATTTAGAATCAAGGACATTTTTGTCTGAGTATGGACTGACGGACATATTCATCACTGAATTTAATGAGTGTAGATCTGAATTAATTCCATTCCAGATTTAGACTGTGTTAGTGCAGATTTTGGCGTTCAGTACAAAAAAAAATCAAAAAAAAAATCAGGATTTTGCCCCTGGGTTTTTGCAAAGCTAAGGGCAGAATTCCCTTCTCCGTTACAATGATCCAATTAAAAAAGTTATTTAAAAACATAACTGGTCTTTAATATTAATTATATATATAATATATAATATTAAAAGCCAATTATGGTTTAAATATATATGTGTATACACACACACATTAAACTATGAAAACATAATTAAAAAGTGGAACTGTAAGGCACAAATCTAAACCTAGTAAAGACATATATATATATATATATATACACAGATCCATTATGGGTTACTTGTTCATGTATGTTTTTAGCAACAATTTTTTGCCTTTAATCCATCCTCTACTCTTGGCTGCTGTAAACAATAATATTTTCTTCAAAAACTATTGAGGGACAAAGTGTCAAACCTGCAAATTGAGTGCTAATTTGCTCCATCTCCATGTCCTAATTTTATTTTTTAAATGGTACTAAGTAAACTAGAACTCACGATTTCACAATAAACTGAATATAAAATGAGACTATTTCAAACTGTTTAGCATACTAATAAGACTATTGGTGTAACAGAATAAACATGAGACAGTTAAAGAGGATTATTTTCAGTTCCTAATGTTGTGAGATAGGCCAGGATTCATTCCTGGACATTTAATGATTTTTTTTTCTTGTTATCTGGTCTATTTGTGTTACAAAATTTTTGAGACAGATGAAAAATTATGCATGTTAGTTCCATGGCATGTCTCGGAGGAACAGGTTTCTCATTATTTTACTGAAATGATTCCTTGCCTATCAGCCAATTCTTTGCTTATGTATATATGTGTGGTACCAACTTGTTTTACCTTTAATTGTACTCAGGGGAGTGCATTACTGTCACTAAGTTTAATAAGGGACCTCTGATTAATTCAAGGTGCATTTTTCCATGCCTGCGATGCCTCCATTTTTCAATCAGGCAGGACTGATTCAAGTACATTTGAGATCAGAGTCTTAAGGATATAGGGGTAGATTGTGCCAGACCTGTGCAGTGGTGCAAAATGCAAGAAAAGTGCCAGGGAAGTGGGCCAGGCAAAGTCTTGTTGGCAAGAGTTAGTATTGTTACCAATATTGCCCCTTTCCAGGGCAGTGAAAGTTTTTGGGGTCTTGCAGGTCCATTTCCAGGTTGGAACAGATATCAGCTATGCAGAGTCAGGTGTTTTCTTAGCATAATCTGTTTATTTCCATCATGTTCACAAATCCTGTTTCCTGGAACAGAGGTGGTAAACTACACACAGGCAATTCTTGCAGATACCTTAGGTGAAGCCCCACTGCCCTGCTCCAAGAACAGGCAGGCCTGCCTCTTTCTCATCTCAAATCTAAACCCCTTTTCCTTTCTCAGCCCTTGTACATTACACCAGGGAAACCTGTGGTCCAAGACCCACTTTGGCCCTCACGGTCTGCACAGGTGTCTTAGACATTAAACCTCCTATTGCTCGGCTGTTCTGAAGCACAAAGAAAGCTCAGACAAAGGCTATGTCTACATTACCACTTATCTTATAACTTATATTGCTCAGGGGTGCGAATAAATCACCCCCTTGAGCAACGTAAGTTACAGCAACAGAAGCATCAGTGTGGACAATGCTATGTTGGTGGGAGAGCTTTGCCCACCAACATAAGTACCACCATTCTATGGGGGTGGATTAATTAGGTTGACGGGAGAGCCCTCTCACGTCAATTTAGAGCGGCTACACTAGAGAGCTTACAGTAGTGCAGCTGCATTAGTATAGCTGCCTGGCTCTAAGCTCTTTAGTGTAGACACAGCCAAAGAAGGATACATTAACTCACAAGATCTCCTTAATTGGAATCTTTGTGCTTTAAACTCAAAGATCCCTAATGGGCAAGAGATTAGCATCATTCCACATTAACACCCAGCTAGTCCTGCAGGCAATATTAGCCACTTCAGAAAAGGGAGGGGTGGAGAATTTGTGCAATTGTGGAGCCATATCTGCCTCTACTTCCCTACTGGCCAAGAAAGGTAGTCTGACCTGACAGGCTGCAGCCATAGGGAGCCTAATCCTGCAAGACACTTAGCCTCTTCTGAAAGTTGACAAGTGCTCTCAAATCACAGAAATATAGGGCTAGAAGGGACCCCAAGAGGTCATATAGTCTGCCCCCCTGCCCCCCTTCCTGAGGATTACCCTTCTGACATACCATAAATCCCTTTGATTTCAATGGGAATTGAGGATGTTATGTTCCTTAAAGGAAGGGCTTGAGGGTACATCTCCACTGCAATGCATGGTGTGATTTGAGTTCCTGTAGGCATACCCACCCTAGCTTCAATCTAGCTAGCATGGATAAAACTAGCCACGGAAAGATGGTGGCATGGGCTTCAGCACGGGCTAGCAATAAGAGTGTGTGCCCAAGATGGTCCTGAGAACTTGTACAGACAATGCTGAAGCCTACACTGTCACATCTGCACTGCCATTTTTAGAGAGCTAGCAAGAATAAAGCTAGAGTGGGCACATCTACACAAACTGCAAATCACACCTCTGACTTCAGAGTAGGCATACTCTCAGGGCTGGTCTACACCCAGCCGCTAGTTTGGCGGCTGGGGATCGAAGTTCTGGGTTCGACTTATCGCGTCTGGTCTGGACGCGATAAGTCGAACCAGGAAGTGCTCGCCGTCGACTGCGGTACTCCAGCTCGGCGAGAGGAGTACCGCGGAGTCGATGGGGAGCCTGCCTGCCGCGTGTGGACCGCGTCTGAACCGCAGTAAGTTCGAACTAAGGTATGTCAACTTCAGCTACGTTATTCATGTAGCTGAAGTTGCGTACCTTACTTCGACTTGGGGGGTTAGTGTAGACCAGGCCTCAGTGTTATGAGAGTGCTCTGTCTCCCTGTATATGTAAATAATCAATGAGTTGCCAGCAGATGGTACTAAAGAGTATGCATCATAGTTCTAGGGTTTTGTTAGGACCCATAAAACTTGTGTTGTTGCAAATGGCTTCCTTTGTTCAGCTCTTTACATCAGCTCCTAACACTTAGCACATACAGGATGAGATCCCTAAGAATATGTCTACACAGCATTTTGGAGAGAGCGGGAATGAGCATCTCAGCCTAGTAGACATACCCTTATACTAGGGTAAAATGAGTGCAAAGTAGGTGTAAAACACTACTAAACCTGTTCTGTTGTATTTTACATTCACTCTGCACTGCTTTAAATTTCTAAACAATATGCAGCGTAACTTAGGCCTGATCTACACTTGAAAGTTTTACTAGTATAATTATGTTGGTCAGGGGTGTGTAGTTTTTTGTTTGTTTGCTTGTTTTTTACTAAAATCATTATACTGGTAAAAACCCTAATATGGATCCAGTTATATGGATATAAAGGTGATTTAAACTGATATGGTTATTTCTCTTCCCATGGGGACTAAGGGGGGATATGAGAGAGGTCTATAAAATCACGAATGGTGTGGAGAAAGTGAATAAGAAAGGGTTATTTAC
Organism: Terrapene triunguis; assembly: GCF_002925995.2. Lineage (NCBI taxonomy): Eukaryota > Metazoa > Chordata > Testudines > Emydidae > Terrapene > Terrapene triunguis. Next base: position 16,548,354 of record NW_020664404.1, read on the forward strand.
TCCTTCACATACCACAAGAATCAGGGGTCACACAATGATTCTAATAGGCAGCAGGTTTCAAACAAATAAAAGGAAGTACTTCTTCACATAACACACAGTGAACCTGTGGGACACATTGCCAGAGGATGTTGTGAAGGCCAGCATTAAAATGGGGGTCATAAAAGAATTAGATAAGTTCACAGAAGATAGGTTATTGGTGATTAGCCAGGACGGTCAGGGATGCAACCCCATGCTCTGGGAGTCTCTAGCCTCTGACTGCCAGAAGCTGGGAGTGGACAACAGGGGATGGATCACTTGATGATTGCCTGTTTTGTTCATTCCTTCTGGAGAACCTGACACTGGCCACTGGGCTAGATGGACCATTGGTCTGACCCAGTATGTCCGTTCTTATGGGAAGAGCTATACTGGTATAAGCACGTGTGTACCAATATAACTGTGTCCACACTACAGGGTTGTATCATTTTAAGTATGTCAGCATAAAGAAGGTGGTACAACTATCTACTGTAGACAAGGCCCTGAGTATCAGGTTCAAACTGATTTTGGCTTGGGAATTAATATTTATGATCCCAATCGTTTCACCAGTAACCTACAGGAAATGCCCAGTACCAAACCTGATAGTGTTAAAATACTTCAATATCGCTATTCTGAATGGTTTGGCAAAATTTACCTCATATTCCTGAAAAGAGGAAATGACCAAGGAACCCACAGATGGTCTGGTTATCTTCCTAGTGAACTAAAAAAAAACCCCAAAACCCTACAACAACAACAAAAACAACAACAAAAGACACAAAACAAAACAAAACAAAAAACCCACCACCATAAGTATGATAATCTTGAGCCCAAGCCATGTTCTGCTTGGCTGATCCTTTAAAAGGCTTTAAAATAACTTTTCATCCAACATTGTTTGACATTTTTAGGAAGCCATTTTGTTTCCAATTAATCCCCTTGCTCCATGGATCATGGAGCTACTACTAATAAATAATATTAGGAAGCAACAATGGATGTCAATCATGTCTAGTAGCTGGTGTGAATCAGACAAAGTGCATTATAGAAATCAGAGCCAAAAGAGGCATATTAAGTCACCTATTCCCATCTGACTGCCAATGCAGATTGTCATCTATCACATATTTTCTAGTGTTTTGTCAGACCATTTTTAAGCTGTCTCAAGCGATAGGATTTCCACCACTTTCCTTGAGAGCCTCTTTCAGCACCTAGTAACTTTCACTGATAGAAAGTTCTACCTGACATCTATCCAACCTGTTCCCCCTTTCTCTTACTTATGCCCCCATCTACCACTTTACATAATTCTTCTCCATTCAAACATTTGTAAGCTATTTTCATGCCACCTTCTGCCTTAAGTCATTGCTTAGCCAATTGATACATATTGAGACAATACCTCCAGCTGTGTGTTTAAACAATCTGTTGGTTTCTCTGTGAAGACACACTAATCTTACTTGTAAAAAGGAATCCAGAACTGAATTAAATATTTCAGGTACAGTCAATATCTGAGCCAAACAGAGAAGGATTATTTCTTACCTTCATGTTCCTGTTCTACATATGAAGCTGAAAATTAAAATAACGATTTTGCTGCCATACACTGAAAACTTGTGTTTGACACAGTGTGTGCTACTACCCTTAACTCTCTTTCCTCATTGCTGCAGGCTACTCTCCCCTCCCGCCCATGAATGTGCTTCATATTATTTCTCCCCAGAATTACCAGTGTGCATTTTTCCATGTTATTGTTATTTTCTTGCTTATTTCTTATCTCATTAGGTACCTTTGTGTTGTTTCTCTGTCCTCATCAGTTTTTGCAACTCTGGACAATGTAATATCCTCTGGATTTAATGTGCTGTTTACGCTCTCTTCCCTGTCATTAATAAAGATATGAAATAAGATCAGAGCCAACACTAGTCCTTATACTGCCCCAATAGACACTTATATTAGCTTGTTACATATCATTCTACTTTATCATAACGATCATATTCCACTAGCCTATTTTCTTCATTCAGTGCAACTTTCCTATTACAATCCAGCTCAGGACCTGTTCTGTCCAGTTCTCTAATTTACCTCTGTTGCTCATTTCTTTAAAATGCATAACATTTTTGATCATCTTAATTTCAAAAGTTAGCATTCTGCATGTCAATAACTGAGTGACCACTTTCAAACTTGTAGACCAAAGGCAGAGCCCCGAAGTCCTCAAGTTGGCTCTCAAATTGGCACTTAAACATCCCATACCCATTTTACAACACATCAGTGCCAATTTCAGCACTCAGAGGTAGAATTGGGCATCCTAAGGCTCCAGAAGTTTGAAATTTGGGTTCTGGAGTAATAAATTGGGAGATATCATAAGGACTGTGTGTGATTAAAGAAAAACTGACATCTGAAATGAATGACACACCTTGTAACGAGGTAGAGTTGAGAGAGGTGAAAGGCAAATGCAAAATAAAAATAATGACTGGCTGAGAGGTATGACAAAACTAAACCTACTCTTTTCTCCCAGACTCTCAGCACTTCTGCCAAAGCCAGTTCCAACTGGCAGTTTAAGAACACTTTCACTCAGACTGCCTGAGGATGAGGGTGGGTCTCTGAAGGATTAGGGGTAGATCTGACAACTGGGAATACAGAGAGCAATCATTATTATTTTTAATAAGCATGATGTTCAAAACACAGATGCTGCGTGTAATGAAAAAGCAGTTGTGTGTGAGTGGGAAGAATGGGGGAGGGCTAATTTTATATCTCTAAGACAAGAATAGGCTGCTCTGGCAGATGCCTGTTGAGTGACCTTTGGAGAAGATTTCATAGGAACAGGAGCCCATTATTGCAAATAAGTGCTCAGTAATCACAGTATTACCCAAAAAGGTTGTGTGTTTTTTATGATCTTAGAAACACGAATGTTTAAAACTGTCCCTGCTGTTCCGAAACCACAGACATTATTGAAAAGCCAGGGTTATATAACGAACAATTTCTGAATTTATAATAGAACTCATTTTCTGGGAGAACTTGCATTCCTTTTATTTCTCTAATGGTACAGTATTTAGAAAGAATAGTATGTTTTAATGTGACTCTGCCAAAAGATTCATGTGCCTTTTGTTTCGGGCTTATAGTATGCAAGAGAATGCATCTGAAGGAATTCCTTTCAACAATCCTTGTCAGCCTTAAGCTTGAGGTCATCCCCATAAAACAAAATGAAACTGATCTGTCTTTAATATGTTAATAATAGATATGACAAAATACAGCTACCTAGGGAAGAGGCTGAGGTATGTGTAGATGAGCGTAGGAAATGAGTAGTTCTGTATTTGCTATTACTCTTTTTTCCTTCTATCTTCCCTCTCCAAAAGAATACACAGTGGGCTGTAATTCTCCAGTTAGGGCCAAAGAGATGAGAGGCCAAGGGGCAGTAGGAGCTGAAGTCACAGAAAAGGTTATGGACAAGCAATACCCAAGCTGACTCTCCATGATCATCTTTGTTGTGTATTGAAAACTGTGTTAAAATTACAAACGATCATTTTAAGTTTGTAAGTGTTTTCCTGGTCCTGGTTGTGGGAGAGGGGGCTCTGTAGGGAATTGTGTGATCTGGGTCTTGTGCGGTGAATCTGCAAAGAGCCAGCCTAGAGCAAGATGGGTTGAGTTGTGCCTCCTTGCCTAAGGGAGCAATCTGCTTTGTCTTTCTCTAAGAAATAAAGAAGTTATGTTATAACCTTCCACAAAGATAAAAACATAAAACCCTAACTTCTCTCTGTGTATGCTGTGAACATAGCAATCCTCAGTATTTATATTTGCAATATTGTGATTATGCAATACTTTTAGAAAGGAATGGGGAACCTCTCTTCCCACTTGAAACTTCACCCATTTATAAAGTCAGATTCATCCACACCATTTTGTGGCTCTGAATTGCTCGCACACCTAGGTCTATATTGGACATTCCAAAATATCTAGAGAATAAAATCTTTTTGTGGTCTATATACACAGCTATGATCCCTTATTAAGGAGTGTTTCTTGCTAAAAGCACTTCCAGTGCAGTTATCTTCTCTGGCTTCCAAGGTTATCTCCAGATGCAGTTTAAAACTCTCCTTAAAACTTTCCTTTTCCATGATGTCTACAAAATACATGACAACAGGCCACTGGTGTGCTGCTACCATTGTCTATTATGCTGACCACTACTGTCCCATTGTTTTCTTGTACTTCCCCATTTATCTGTATCCATCTCGCTTTAAACTTATAAGCTGTTTGGGGCAGAGGCTGTCTTTTTTCCCCCTGTTTGCACAGCACCTAGTAGAATGAGGTTCTGGTCCATAATTGGGGCTCCTAGGTGCTACGGTAATACAAATAATACATAGATTTGGATCCTGATTTCCTTAGAAATCTTCTCTCTCCTTGTGTGATACCAAGGCAGTTGTAATCAGCTGAGATAGAGATTTAACTGTAAAAAGAACAGGAGTACTTGTGGCACCTTAGAGACTAACAAATTTGTTATGTTTTCACTACACAATTAACTCAGGTGATTGGCACTTATGTGTGAGCACCCACATTAGCCTAGCCCAGATGTGAGCAGACATACTGCAAAGCTACACTCTGTGTCTTAACTGGTGCTGCCACTAGGACTCCTGCGGGCATAGCCCATGTTTCTTTATACTGCAGTAAGCTGAGACACCTGGATTCTTTCCCAGTGAACTGTAGGAGAGCTTGTCTGTCTCCTGGGCACATGGGTGATTGTGGAAGACATTGGAGGACTATCAGCACTTGAGGGATTTATCCTGCATCCTCATAACAAAATGGGCAATTACCAACTTGAGTGTAAGCAGCACTTTGGGTTAGCCCACATCCCAGGATAGCTAGAGCACAGGGAGTTGGATTAGGAACAACAGCTGAATAAGAGCGTGAGTTAACTCTGCAGTAAAGACATACCCTGAACATGGGAGAGGAAGAGCATTTTCAGTGTATGTGTGTGTAGAATTTGTTTCTCCGTTGGTTCACCAGAGCGAAGGCTTTTTAACCTTCAGATCACACTACCAGGGGAAAACAGAGAAGAGCCCGTTTCAATTCCTTGCTCTGCTACCAATTTCTGGTGTGGCTTTGTGCAAGTCGGTCTCTGTAAGCTTCAGTGCCCCATCTGTACAATGGGCATAATAGTACTTCTATACCTTCCAGGGATATTGTGAGGACAAATATATTAAAGATTGGGAGGCATCCAGACACTACAGTAATCGGGGTTATGTAAGTGTTTAAGATGTTCTTTGTGTAAGTGTTCTTTGATAGGATAACGAGTCTTGTGGATAAGGGAGAAGCGGTGGATGTGGTATAGCTAGACTTTAGTAAGGCATTTGATACGGTCTCACATGATATTCTTATCGATAAACAAGGCAAATACAACTTAGATGGGCTACTATAAGGTGGGTGCATAACTGGCTGGATAACCGTACTCAGAGAGTAGTTATTAATGGTTCCCAATCCTGCTGGAAAGGTATAACGAGTGGGGTTCCACAGGGGTCTGTTTTGGGACCGGCTCTGTTCAATATCTTCATCAACGACTTAGATATTGGCATAGAAAGTATGCTTATTAAGTTTGCAGATGATACCAAACTGGGAGGCATTGCAACTGCTTTGGAGGATAGGGTCAAAATTCAAAATGATCTGGACAAATTGGAGAAATGGTCTGAGGTTAACAGGCTGAAGTTTAATAAAGACAAATGCAAAGTGCTCCACTTAGGAAGGAACAATCAGTTTCACACATACAGAATGGGAAGAGACTGTCTAGGAAGGAGTATGGCAGAAAGGGATCTAGGGGTTGTAGTGGACCACAAGCTAAATATGAGTCAACAGTGTGATGCTGTTGCAAAAAAAGCAAACGTGATTCTGGGATGCATTAACAGGCGTGTTGTGAGCAAGACACGAGAAGTCATTCTTCTGCTCTACTCTGCGCTGGTTAGGCCTCAGCTGGAGTATTGTGTCCAGTTCTGGGCACTGCATTTCAAGAAAGATGTGGAGAAACTGGAGAGGGTCCAGAGAAGAGCAACAAGAATGATTAAAGGTCTAGAGAAGATGACCTATGAAGGAAGGCTGAAAGAATTGGGTTTGTTTAGTTTGGAAAAGAGAAGACTGAGAGGGGACATGATAGCAGTTTTCAGGTATCTAAAAGGGTGTCATAAGGAAGTGGGAGAAAACTTGTTCATCTTAGCCTCTAAGGATAGAACAAGAAGCAATGGGCTTAAACTGCAGCAAGGAAGGTTTAGGTTGGACATTAGGAAAAAGTTCCTAACTGTCAGGGTGGTTAAACATTGGAATAAACTGCCTAGGGAGGTTGTGGAATCTCCATCTCTGGAGATATTTAAGAGTAGGTTAGATAAATGTCTATCAGGGATGGTCTAGACAGTATTTGGTCCTGCCATGAGGGCAAGGGACTGGACTCGATGACCTCTCGAGGTCCCTACCAATCCTAGAGCCTATGAATCTATGAATCTATGAAAGATAGAGATGGTTTCATTCCTCTAGGAACAGCATCCTAATATATATATATATATATATATATATATATATATATATATATATGGGGGGTGGGGGTAGGGGAAGATGTGTGCACTTGGTTAAATAGCAGAGGAGCACCCAAAATTTGAAGGAGAACTTGCACAAAAGCATTTAAAGTTCACTCACCAAACTTTTAGATGGATAGTACTGTGCTTGAACGTCATAAGCATAGATCATGTCACGTTGGAATATAAAATCAATTTCATGCCATACTTGAACTTAAATACACCCTAAGTATGTAATTTATTCATGGTTAGTTTAATACAACTAAATATAATTAGGATGTTTCTGTAACTAAGGAGATGTTGCTACTATGAATTGTGGCATTTCTCTCAGTTTTCTATGAGTATTATTAATCTTAGTGGTAGACATATTAGTCATAAATTGAGTTATTGCACAATAAATCTGACAAAGTGAGCTGTCGACATGTAAAAAAAAGATGCCATTAGTCACAAAAATAATATTTAATAGGAGATAGCATAATGATAAAAATGTATTCAAATGTTGCATAATTAAGTAATGCCATTGCTAGACTTAACAGCAGATGGCTGGTCTAAATGAGAGACAGACTATATGTGGGGGAAGGGAGATCATTAGGTATAGAAACTGAAGCAGGCTAGCACTGAAGTGTTTCCCATTACCACACATTGAAATTCCACCCAAATAGTATTTTGCAATTAAAATAAAAAAAAAATCAGAAATTAAATGTTAATTCCTATTTTAATAATACTTTGTGCCTTTTATTGCCTTTCCATTGGCACCTTGTATCCAAGAATCTCTAAGTGCATTGCACAGATGGAAAAATATTTTAATGAACCAGCTAAGGTCTGTAGATATACCATTGCCTTCTAATCGCAACTGCTTGGTTGTGTGACATTGACCCTGTATCGCCAATATCTTTAGTTTGAGTAGAAAGAGCCTATGCTTCTGCAGCAGAAGGACAATTTCTGTCACTGAAGTTTTGAGTGGCAAGGGTGAGTGCCATAGTGACATATTTGAAGGCAAGGGATTTGACCACAGACTTGTTACTGAATTATTATTACTTCCATTTTATAGATGGAGAAACTGAGTCACGGAAATATAAAATGACAACCAAAGTAATATAATGAGTCAGCAGCAAAGCCATATTTTGGTACAAGATAAGAGTACCTATCCCAGCCTCTATCTGCCTCTAACAAATTTTTAAATACAATGTTTATCAATTAAAAATTCAGTAATTTTACCTCTAACGCAAATCTCTGCACCCCTTTCCCCCACCCCACCCCCAAAAAAGTGTGAGGGTTTCAAAACACGCCCTGAAGGTCAACAGATTGGACTTTTCTTGAATAACGTGGGTAGGAAGTGACTTCCAAAGGGGTCTTCAAAGAATATCTCCCAGAAGTCCCCTCCTCAGTAATACCAAGCAAACTCCATTTATCTCAATTGCAACAGTATTATATAGGGAGAGAAGCCACCTCTCTGGTAAATGGTTCCTAATCTGTTTAGGGATTAGAAAGTAAAAAAAAATGATACCTTAAACTCCACCCAGAAACCAGTGCAGGATGGAGAAAGACCAACTCTGCGACATGCCTGGATCTCCCTTGGGGGTCTGTCTCCTGTCTCCAAGAAAAAACAGAGAAAAACTCCATAAATACAAATTTTAAGTGTCTAGTCTCTTATACAAATTATTCATCTACAGGGGAAACATCAACTTCATATGACTTTCCCTTCTTTCATCTTCTTCCCCTCCAGAACACCTAAACTGAACGGCCAGGCTCCAAGAGGAGTCAGGCCTGACTGATTACTGTAGAACATGTGTCAAAAAAGAATCATTTGGTTTCAACCTGACCTTCAGTACAATCAAATGTCCTAACCTGGGTCCTGGCTGTTGAACTTTGCAGAGTATCTGGGTAACAAACTGATGATGATATATGGTATCTTTATTTTAATCACATACACTTTGGAGCTGCTATGTCTCCGGGTGGGAAAATACGACATAGGGTAGATTTCAGACAATAATGAAGGGAGATCTTAAATTTGTCAGTCAACAGAGTACATTCTTGCCAAGCATAGCTTTTAAAGAGGAGAGGGAATATGTTTCTGAAAGCTTGTGGCAGAATGTATGCAAAATTAGATGCATGGGAGAGATGCAGAATCTCACAATCAGAGTTTCCAAACTGCTGCAGAATTTAACAACCTGTATGAGGCATACTGACACTTATTAGCTTGATTTGCTATCTTTGAAGCGGGTACATCAATGGGAGCCCACTAGAATTACCCTGTATGACAGACATGCTTTTCACTCAAAGTGCTGCTTAAAATATCTCTGAAACCTCCAAAAATGACATGACATGAGTATTAAAAAAAATCAATATTGGCTGGAATGGTGAGAAAAATGCATCTATTTTTATGAAAATCCATTGCCTAGTGCTAAGTGAGAAAAGAACACATAAGCCCTTTCTACTATTAAATAGAGAAAGCCAAAACATTTGCAAAGTGACAAAAACAGATAAAGCAAAGAGCTTAAAACAAAGTATGAACTGTCTGGAAAGTCGATGAAAATCCTCCTTTGCCAACTGTTCTTGACAAACTTTTTCAGCTGTGCTCCTAGTCATCTATAGGATTCTTTACACAGCTCCCAGAACAAGTCTCTCAATAGGTTTAATCCTGCTGAATACAGTTTTATTATAAGTAACAGCTGAACAGTCTGATTGGCAGCTGTGTTGGTCCCAGGATATGAGACAGAAAGTGGGTAAAGGAATATCTTTTATTGGACCAACATCTGTTGGCGGAAGGGACAGCTTTTGAGCTTCACAGAGTCCTTCTTCAGGTTTTTTGTTACTAAGAGAGGCCAAACAAAATAAAAAGTATAGCAAGTTTTTTGTTTTGTTTTTAAACAGACAATTACATAATGATTCTCACCCTGGTAAACAGTTCCACTCTATTCTTAACTCAGTGGTCTAAAATAGAAGCAAACATCACTTCTAGGGGGAACATTGCTTTATTAATAAACTTGGGCACATATAGTAGATTCCCAGTCCATATTATGGCTAGCACAGATAGCATAGAAAAAAATATAGTAGAGTTTAACAATACTGCGTTATAAAGTCTGCAGTTTATCTTTTGGAGAATGGCATGGCCAGCAGCACTGCAAATGCACCACAATGTGCCATATTCCCAATCTGGAGAGAACAGGGACCTAATCCAGAGCCCAGTTTGAAGTTAATGGAAAGATTTCCAATGACTACAGTGGTCTTTGGATCAAGTCCTATATGTATAGGTGAGAGAAGGTGAGTTTAAAACAAACAAACAAACAAAAATCCTACCAGCTCTATATTTCACTGATATTTTCCCCTTTTTACATTTTTTGAAAAATATAGAAAATTTCAGCTAGTTCTATCTAAGCAATCTGGACTGCTATCAAACTGCTATCACTTGCCTCAGATATTTCACATTAGTTATCCCATCTTGCTGTGCTAAGTCAGCTCTTTATTACCTAGAACATCTCCACTCACAGACTGAGGACAAGTGCTTAATGTGACAGGATGGCATGGGTGAAAAGCACAATTGACAATCTAACCACTCCCCCCACCAACCCACAACAGGACAATGTGGGGACTTAGCAGAAATAATACAAATAAAGACTAATACTACCAATAAAAATTAAGTTCCAATCCCCACATTTCACCTTGAAATGAGGGTTCATATTAACCTCAATATACAATGCAAAACATGGAGAAAAATGGGCAAGAATAATTGTTTTCATTGTGAAATAGATGACTGAGAGGTTCAGGCTAGACCTGACAAGTTAACACAAGCATAAAAAACAAAACATAGCATTTTTCAGGAGAACTTTTCACTGAATTCCCTCAGGGTTCTACTAGCAGCAAAAGGAGTTATCAAAACGCTCATACAAACCTCTCCTAGTTCTTACTGGGAGGCCCCAAACTAGGCAAAATTCACCCGATTTCAGGTTCTAATAGATTTGTATATCTGGGACATAGCATCCCAGTTCCCCAGTCAATCTTTCATTTGACATCTTTCTAGCTATCAAAGAGTTTGTCTTTCAGAAAATTACTTTTATGATATAAACCTTAGAGATCTGGATAAAATGACCCATCTATTTTTTCTCTACAGGTGATGAGCCTGATCTGCTTTTATCACCCAAGTGAATCTCTTTAAATTCATCATAATACTTTAGCATTATACTGATTGTATCCTTACCACAATGAAATGTCCCACTGGAAAGTCTTCCATCTGAAGTGTGTCTGACATTTTGGAACTCTACAGAATCATTTTAGAGGCTGTACAATATATTTTTCCAGAACTAATATAGCTGGAGTTTCTACTTCCCTTCAGAACATCTTTGACTATGGTTCAAGGAACTCCTGAATGCCATGTTAGAATTCTATACAGCTTTTTGAAGTATATAGCTAATAAAAATATTGGTAAGAAACAGATAAGTGGGCAGGAGTGACCTCAAACTAGATTTAGCCAAAATTAGCCATACAGTGCATAAGTGCTTGCTGTACAGCATATTCCCTCAAAAGAAACTTGGCCTTGTCAATAGTACATATCACTGAAGATGGGTTATACCATGAGTTGAACTTTCTAGCATGCTGCCATCCCTTTTTTCTTTTCTTTCCTCCTACCAAAAAAAAAAAAAAAATAAAAATCTTACTCAGCTTTTTTCTCCCTGATCCAAGAAAACAGTCCTGATAACTCAGAGATAGAGAGTCAGGCACAATAAGTGGAAATCAAGGAAGTGTCCTGATAGAGTATCTGCATCCTTCTGAATGTTTTTACCTCAACACCCAACCAACTTTTCAGTCCCCTTCCCTCTGGACTGTAGCAATGAGCCAGCAACTCCAGGAATGAGCACTATCTAGCCCTAAAGATGAGGAAGACAACAGAATGAGATAATCTCTATCTATCGTCTTCATTTCTCAGTTAAGACCTGATTGCCCCTCCCATAAGCCTGTTTCAAGGAGGAGGCCACTAGCAACACCTGCCCCTCTAGGGTATGTGGAACCAGTATTCCCAGTCAAACAACCCTGCCAGAGGGAGACAGTAAAATCCCAATCCAGAGAAGCTTTCAAGATCAGAAGAGAATTTACGGTCCCAAACCTGGAGCTCCTGCATGAGATTAGAGAATTGCAAAGGAAGCCCATAATGAAGACCCCCAGAACAGTGGTGTTCATCTGGGACTCACAACAGAGTCAATATGAGTGTGAGGAGTCATCTGACTTGGTCACCAGGTGCCCAAGATAGGACAAGATGGCTGCAATTTCAAAAGCAATCAGATGAGATGTTGGGCCAGAATCAAGATCCACATACTTGTGAAGTAGAGTGTTTTGGTTCTATGGAACAGTGGACCATGTTCAAAAAGTAGAAGGGATGGCAAAGTTTGGACTATGCATTACCTGTTTTATTACTTGCCATTCCTCAGAAGCACAAAATCTTGAACAAAGATCGATATACATTCTAACTAATAAAAGGAAAGATGGGGTAGGGATGGGGGGGGTCTGTTAAAGACTATCAAATGAGACTAGATAATGGGAATTAAATCCTCCTTTAATCTGTACAATGTACAGGAAGAAAAACATTTGTCATGGACGACTTCAATCTGTGAGACATATGCTGAAGGTCTCATTATGCCACTAGACAATTTTTTTTTTAAGGAACTCTTTCTAAGGGTATGTCTACACTACGAGAGTAGTTCGATTTTACTTAAATCGAATATGTGGAATCGATATTACAAAATCGAACATGTGTGTCCACACTAAGGACAGTAATTCGACTTTGTGAGTCCACACTAACGGGGAAAGCGTCGACATTGGAAGCGGTGCACTGTGGGCAGCTATCCCACAGTTCCCGCAGTCCCCGCTGCCCATTGGAATTCTGGGTCGAGCCACCAATGCCTTCTGGGTAAAAAAATGTGTCGAGGGTGCTTTTGGGTAACTGTCGTCATCCGTCTGTCACTACCGCCCTCCCTCCCTGAAAGCGCCGGCGGGAAATCAGTTCGCGCACTTTTCTGGTCAGTGACAGCGCAGACGCCACAGCACTGCGAGCATGGAGCCCGCTGCGACCATCGCTGCAGTTATGGCCGTTGTCAACACCTCACAGCTTATCATCCACCTTTCCCAGAGGCAGATGCAGAGAAATCAGGCGAGGAGGCTACGGCAGCGCGGTGAGGGCCTGAAGTCTGAGAGTGGCACAGACCTGTCAGAAAGCACGGGACCCAGTGCCGAGGACATCACGGTGGCAATGGGTCATGTTGATGTTGTGTAACGGCGATTCTGGGCCCGGGAAACAAGCACGGACTGGTGGGATCGCATAGTGCTGCAGGTCTGGGATGAATCACAGTGGCTGCGAAACTTTCGCATGCGGAAGGGGACTTTCATGGAACTTTGTGAGTTGCTGTCCCCTGCCCTGAAGCGCAATGACACCCGGATGCGAGCAGCCCTGACAGTCCAGAAGCGAGTGGCCATAGCCCTCTGGAAGCTTGCAACGCCAGACAGCTACCGGTCAGTCGCGAACCACTTTGGCGTGGGCAAATCTACCGTGGGGGTTGCTGTGATGCAAGTAGCCAACGCAATCGTTGAGGTACTGCTCTCAAAGGTAGTGACCCTGGGAAACGCGCAGGTCATCATAGATGGCTTCGCCGCGATGGGATTCCCAAACTGCGGTGGGGCTATAGATGGAACTCACATCCCTATCCTGGGACCGGACCACCAGGCCAGCCAGTACATCAACAGAAAGGGCTACTTTTCAATGGTGCTGCAAGCACTGGTGGACCCTAGGGGACGTTTTACAAACATCAACGTCGGATGGCCGGGCAAGGTTCATGACGCTCGTGTTTTCAGGAACTCAGGTCTGTTTAGACAGCTGCAGGAAGGTATTTACTTCCCTGACCAGAAAGTAACTCTTGGGGATGTGGAGATGCCTATAGTCATCCTTGGGGACCCAGCCTACCCGCTAATGCCCTGGCTCATGAAGCCCTATACTGGCGCCCTGGACACTGAAAAAGAACTCTACAACTACCGGCTGAGCAAGTGCAGAATGGTGGTGGAGTGTGCTTTTGGCCGTCTCAAGGGGAGATGGAGAAGCTTACTGACTCGCTGTGATCTCAGCGAAACCAAAATCCCCATTGTTATTGCGGCTTGCTGTGTGCTCCACAGTCTCTGTGAGAGCAAGGGGGAGACCTTTATGGCGGGGTGGGAGGTTGAGGCAAATAGCCTGGCTGCTGATTAGGCCCAGCCAGACAGCCGGGCGATTAGAAGAGCCCAGTGGGACGCGCTGTGCATCCGGGAGGCTTTGAAAGCTAGGTTCCTTAGTGAGCAGGGTAACCTGTGACTTTTAAGTTTGTGTACAGAGAAGCTGAACCTGCCCCCGTTTCTTTACCCACTAAATGTTCAGTATCCTCTCCAGTTACATACCCCCTTCACCCCCTTCCAACACACGTTTAAAAATAAAATCACTTGAATTTTGTTAATGAACACCGTTTTCTTTATTACTGTTTTCGCGGGAATGTTTTAAACCTGGGACGCAGACTGTGGTGGGGAGCGGGTGTAGTGTAGTGATGCAAATGATGCTTCTAAACTCCAGGAATGACAGGCTCCGCAGTGGTGGACTGGTTGTTTCAACGGAGCCTGTCACCCCTCCTGATCGGGACTCTGTGTGTGGGGGGGCTATGTGACTTTGTGGCAGGGGGAGGACGGTTACAGATCCCCTGCTGCGTGGCTCTGTGATCCAGGATAAGGACCGCTGCATAAGATCTCTAACTGCCCTCCCCCCGCCACAAAGTCACAGAACAACCCCTTCCCCCCCCCACAGAACATGAAAACCACCTCCCAGACTGACCAGGGTAACTAGTGACTGCACTGTGTGTGTGCCCTGCTGCTGAACCTGCCCCCGCCTCTGTATCCTGCTAAAGGTGATTGTCCCTTATGGGCTTGGGTGAGGCGGGAAGGAAAGGACTTGTCAAATTTTGGGGAATGAGAGCCTTCTAGTACTAGAGCAGTCTGCAGGGGTGGAGTGAGAGTTTTCACGGACTCTGCCGCCCCTCCTTCTTTGGACTTTGGGTGAGGGGGGTATGGGACTTGGTGGCGGGGGAGGGCGGTTACAGATAGACTGCAGCGGGGCTCTGTCCTCCTGCCTCCGGTCCTGCAGAACATCCACAAGGCGCCGGAGCGTGTCCGTTTGCTCCCTCATTAGTCCAAGCAGCGTTTGAGTCGCCTGCTGGTCTTCCTGCCGCCACCTCTCCTCCCGTTCCATGTGTGATCGGTGCATTTGGGACAAGTTATCCCTCCACTGGGTCTGCTGGGCTGCCTGGGCTCGGGAGCAGCCCATAAGTTCTGAGAACATGTCCTCCCATGTCCTCTTCTTCCTACGCCTAATCTGCGCTAGCCTCTGGGAGTGTGATGCCAGGCTAGGTTGGGAGACAGTCGCAGCTGTGGGAATGGGAAAAAGGGAGTGAATTCCTCAGAAAGATAAATTTAGTTGTGAACAAAGAACATAGTCTTTCTCTGTGAACAAGACCATGCACAGCACCTATCACATGCGCACTCAGGACAAGGTCGAATTTTCGGCCTTCGCATTCAGTGCCTGGGGTCTTGCAGTGCAGATCAGAGAAGCGGGGCAGGACACCGGAATTTGTGTAGCAGGCCGACATGGTAAGCCGTAGACTTGTGGCTGCTTAAAACTTTAATAGTAGCACTGGCCTCCTTTCACATTGAAAGCAATGCCAGTCCCTGCTGCCAGCAATCCGGCAAGCATGAACTCTGCCCCTGTCCCACCCCCTCGCAGCTGTCCCAGGGAAAGATCCCTGTATGCTGCCCCTCTCCCGCCTCCACCGCGTGGCTGTAAACCCCCGGTTACAGTTCTGTAAAGGAACGGGCAAGCAGTCCCAATACTAACATTCCCCTACCTAATTCAAAGCAGGTCACCATGAGCGACATCACTCTGATGAGGATCTCAGACAAAGATAAAGACAGAATGCTCCAGGAAAGCCTGCAAAGACCAGGGCCGTATGCCGCCATGCTCTGCAGGGCAATGATCCCGGAGTACTTGCTTGTCTCCTGGCGCGGAAATGTTTGCTACTACGGAGGACCCAATAAGGCCGCTCTCCCCAGGAACCTGATGCAAAGGCTTTCCAATTACCTCCAGGAGAGCTTCGTGGAGATGTCCATGGAGGATTTCAGCTCTATCCCTGGACATATAGACTGGATTTTACTGTAGCTGCACTGGCAGGGACTAAACAGTAGAGCAGCTTGGGCAGAACAATCATGCTAAACCGGACATTGTTAGATTTTTTTCAGTAGTTGCACTGCCAGGGACTGAAAAGTTAAGCGCAAAGGTCAAAGTAATCATGCAAAACCCATTGTTAATCTTGTTAATATTCCTGTTCTGTTAAAAATAAATGTTTAGATGTTTTAAACACTTACTGAGTGATCGTTCCCCTGATTCTGTGTCCGGGTTAACGGCTGGGGACAGTTGGTAGGGGATCTCTGTGAGGGTGATGAAGAGATCCTGGCTGTCGGGGAAATCAGCGTTGTAAGCCCTGTCGACTGCCTCGTCCTCCTCATCTCCTTCCTCATCTTCCCCGTCCGCTAACATGTCCGAGGAACCGGCCGTCGACAATATCCCATCCTCAGAGTCCATGGTCAGTGGTGGGGTAGTGGTGGCGGCCGCACCTAGGATGGAATGCAGTGCCTCGTAGAAACGGGATGTCTGGGGCTGGGATCCGGAGCATCCGTTTGCCTCTTTGTTCTTCTGGTAGCCTTGTCTCAGCTCCTTGATTTTCACGCGGCACTGCGTTGCATCCCGGCTGTATCCTCTCTCTGCCATGGCTTTAGAGATCTTCTCGTAGATCTTTGCATTCCGTCTTTTCGATCGCAGCTCGGAAAGCACGGACTCATCGCCCCACACAGCGATCAGATCCAAGACTTCCCGATCAGTCCATGCTGGGGCCTTCTTTCTATTCTGAGATTGCATGGCCATCTCTGCTGTAGAGCTCTGCATCGTTGCCAGTGCTGCTGAGCTCGCCACGATGTCCAAACAGGAAATGAGATTCAAACTGCCCAGACAGGAAAAGGAATTCAAATTTTCCCGGGGCTTTTCCTGTGAGGCTGGTCAGAGCATCCGAGCTCGGACTGCTGTCCAGAGCGTCAACAGAGTGGTGCACTGTGGGATAGCTCCCGGAGCTATTACCGTCGATTTCCATCCACACCTAGCCTAATTCGACATGGCCATGTCGAATTTAGCGCTACTCCCCTCGTTGGGGAGGAGTACAGAAGTCGAATTTAAGAGACCTCTATGTCGAACTAAATAGCTTTGTGGTGTGGACGGGTGCAGAGTTAATTCGATGTAACAGCGCTAAATTCGACATAAACTCCTAGTGTAGACCAGGCCTAACACACAATATTGAACCAAACATGGGGTACTTCCATATTGGACCTTATTCTGATAGGGGAAAAAAATGAACTGATCATCTATTAACCAACATTTAGTGGTAATTTAGGTATACGTGTTCATGATCTGGTTACATTTCTTATGTGCAAAGAGAACAATCCCACTGATATACATATAGCTTTAAAATGGACAATTTCCTGATGCTGAAGTAAAATTGACTAAGAGGAAAAAATTAAACTGAAATGTGCATAATAAATGCTAGTAGTTTAAGAACATTTTACTAGATGCTTAAAAAGCCACAACCACAAGTTATGTGCAAATGTGATGACATTAAAGCTACTAGAAATGAACATTTCACAAAAAACAACATGCGTCAAATTGTTTCTCTGCTTCTGCCTTGACCATTATGGGGTAGGGAGGATGGCTGGGTTATACAGGTGAGAACATACTCTGAGATGTTCTGTCTGCAGAGAGCAGACAGTAACATACCTCAACGCATTATGGTGAGATGATATAAAACAGTCCTTGCACCTTCTGGTTAAAGCGCTAGTGCATGGTCTCTGTTGCTCCTTTTCCTCGCCCTATCACCTGTTGCCTGGCTATGTCCCTGTAGAAGGTGCACCAAAACCCACATTGCCACCTAGTGATCAGGTGGTGGAGTCAGCAGGTTGCCTCCCATTAGAAAGTCAGTCCTGCCCTTCAGTGTCCTGCCTCAAAGGTTTCCAATCCTCCCCTCCTGCACAGGGATAGCAGGGGCTGGGTCTTTGAGTAGGCAAGGCCTATTCCAGCAGGCCTCTCATCTTAGATGAAGGCCTCAGGTGTTGCACTGTCTTCTGGGAGTGGGTAGGTGAACACAGGCCCACCCTCTCCACCAAGCTCCAGTCCAGGGCCCAACGCTGGGTGGTTACTTTCAGCCCCTTGAGGTGGTAATCTGCCACTCCCCGAGGACCAGTTATTACCCCTGTTCTTTTAGTTGCACCAGAGTAAGTCACTTCTCTCAAGTCTCTGACCTGCGCAGTCAGACACTTATCTCTCTTTTGTACATTCTCCACTGAGAGTAGTTAAACTCTGGAATAGGCTTCCAAGAGTGGTCATGGAATCGCCATTATTGGAGGCTTTTAAGAATGGGTTGGAGAAATCCATCATGGATAGTCTACGTTTACTTGGTCCTGCCTTAGCGAGGGGGCTGAACTAGATGATCTCTCGAGGTTCATTCAAGCCCTACATTTCCATGATTATAACTGAGACCCAGAGTTGGAAGCTGAACTTTATAAAACCATTTGGGGCATTTAGCCACACAACTCCCAACTTGGATTTGCCAGACTAATTCCTCCAGACAGCTTTAAGAATCTTATCCAATAACTTTAAAATGCTATGTGCCATGAACTTGGTTGTTCCTCATCAGTTGCTTTGGGCCTCTGGATGCTTTAAGAAGGCTATTTACGAAGCTTAATTTTAAGTGAATTCCCAGTTCAGTTTCTACAGCCAAAAGTGAGAGATTAAAGTGGCAAATAGCTCACAAACTGTTAAAATCTGATAGCTTGTCTGAGCGGTCTAAGGCTTCACCCTCCAGTCTCCCTGGGGATTTGTGACAGTCTACACTATTATGGTCACCACTTTTACACAATTATGATAAATCTTGTGCAAAGTATGCCTTCTGAGGTATCACTAGAAAAGTCATAATCTGTTGACCATTTCTGTCCTGTTCAAATGTATGTATCATCATTGTATATGAAGTTATGATATTTTCCTATATGTTTGTCACATATTGTGAGTCTGGGAAATGCCCAGTGACTAGCTCTTCAGAGATGATAAAGAAACTGTAAACACAGAGGCCTTACATGCCGAGCCTCATGTAGATAAAAGGTGTGAACAAGAATTTTCATTTAATCTGAAGGACACTGGGCAGCTCATATAGGCCGTGGGGACTGCCTAACCCAATGATACAGTATGGATTTTTCTAGCACCTGGAAAAAAATATAAAAGAAGGGACAATGACATCTCCTTCACCTCTTCTCCCCGACCTACACTGAAGGCAACAAGATAATATGGAAGACTAAGAAACATTTGAACTGGGAGAAGTAGTCCTAACTGGAAAAGCTTTCCAGTTAGCACAGGCTGCTGTAGGTTTTTGGGTGAGAGAAACCTTATTACTTCAAATTTGACTTAGCTTGATAAAGTTTAGGAATTTTATCTTTTATTTCTTTTTGTAACCAATTCTGAACTTCTATGCCTATACCACTGATAAATCACTTAAAACCTATCTTTCTGTAGTTAATAAAGGTATTTTAGTGTTTTATATAAGCTAAGGCTGCTTTGATTGAAGTTTGGGAAATCTACTCAGGCTACAAAGGCTGGTGCATATTCATACCCTTGGATGATATGGCAAACTAATTAATCAGCTTACTCTGACCAAGGGGGTCTTGAGCTGTATAAGATGCACAAGGCTGGGACTAGGGAAATGCGGGTGTCGCCCTATATGTAATTGAAGAGTGGCTGGGCATAGCACTCTGGTGTTATTCTGGGAGTGACTTGTATGCTAGAGACTGGGATGAGTGGGCACAGTGGCAGCTCACATAGCAAAGCAGGGCATAGTGCACACCAGACTGGAGAGTTAAGGGAACACTATGATCCTGGGGCATGTCACAGTGTGTATTCCAACTCTTTTGATTCTATCCCTGCCAGAAGGGATGGGAATTGAGGACTAGAAGGAACCCTCTGGGTCATATGTAGCGGAAAGGTCAGGGAGAAAATGGAGACAGAAAATAATTAGGAAAAGAATTATTTACTGTTAATATTCTAATTTTTCAAAATAATACATTAAAAGGCATTTATAATCATTCTCTTTTAGTTTATGTTCTATTATAAACTATATTAGTAGAAGACTGAAACATAAACATCCTTAACCATGATTTTACTTATTATAATTTTTAAAATGAAGCTTAAAAGTAAATGGTTGGGCTCTGATAGTAAGCCCAGAGTGTGCACTATTGATGCACTTCTTGTGAAGATGAAGTCAATCAGTCTTTGGTCTCATACCTCACAATGCATTCAAGGAGTACTCCAATAGTTCTCTAATGCATACATTCATAGCAGTAAGCCCTAGCTTTACTTTTAAAAGATGGCTTTCATTAGATGTACACAGCTGTGGCTCTTGAGAGATCAGAATCCTGAAATGTGGCTAGACTTTTGAAGATAGCCCCTCACTCTGATGGGATGAGCCAAATCCCAGCTCAGAACATCCCCAAACTTTGGAATGTTGCAAATCCACCTCAAAGTCCTGCAGCACGAGCCTAATCTTTAACCCCTTCCCCCCCCCCCCCACACACACACCCCAAAATCTATTTATGTTTTAATAACACAACATAGTAATATTCAGATGTAGGATAAGCAGAAACTCTTTTGACATATCAACTCAAATTAAACTTGTCAGTACTGTAATGGAAGAAAAATTAAACCACCAAAGACATATTTAGTATATTAGAGTGGTGCTATATTGAAATATTCCAGGCTATTTGTTTATACTGACTGGGTGACTAAGATAAGGACAATCTAACCTCTTTCTTTAAAATAAAATACTTACAAAAATGAATTTCTCTGTCCTCTGCCAAGGTCTATAATTATAATCATAGTTAATTTATGTGTGGGGGCGGGAAGTTGAGGGGAAAGAGGAAGGCAATATCTTAGTCTGACACTAAATCCTCCAGGCTAGAGGAGGTTGATTATTTAAAATTAGACATGGAGAACTGGTTAGCATCACGGCTTCCTTTTGGCTACAATGCTGCAGTATGTGTTATATTGATGGCAGGCTTTTAATGAGATGAAAACATAATAAATGTAAAATTAATAGCAAGTAATGATGTAAATCAAGTAAAATTTAAGAGATCAAGTCTTAGATATTACAGCATTAAAAAGTTTGTTTTCTCCTGCTATAGTTTTCTGAAAATGTGTCTCTAGACCTGCAGCAGGTCATTTGATTCACGGACAGGTTCAGATAAACAAACCTCTTCAAGCTCAAAATCTCTAGCTTGAGAGATTAGTGGCATTCATGGAGTAGGCTGATTTTCATCATGAGAACTAGGCCAGTGTGCTATCACCTCATTCTGAACATGAGCTTTTTATTATTGCTGTGTGTGTGTGTGTAAAGCATGGGGCCATACTGGTGAGAACGTCTATGCGTGAAACAGTTAGAGAACAGAGGAGGAAAGGGAATCAAGGATTGAGCATCAACTCTCAAATTGGGGGACTATGGAGAGAGAAGAAGCAGTCTCAGGAATGAATAATGCTTTGGAGGAAATGGTGTCACTGCATGTTTAAAGGTCTGTAGCCAGGAGCCTTGCAGACAGGATGGAGCAAGGCTCCCCTTCCCCTCTTCCTCCCCACCCCAACCAACTAGAAATGAGCTGGGACAAGAGGACCAGCATAAATGCTGCCTTCTCCCTACACAGCAGGGCAGATGCTTGTAGATGCAGAAGGGGGAAAGAAGAAGGTAGGTCCTGAGTTAGCAGGGAGAGGCCACCAGCAGGAGAAAGCTGTCTGCTAGATCCTTCTAGCCTGAGGATTAGTGGACGAAAAAGGGGCCAGCTCAGGAAGAAACTAGCTAAGGCCCTACAGCTGGCTAAATATGACCCAGCCCCAAAGAGTAGGATTGGGGCTGCTGCTATGAGGAGAGATAGAGGGAATGTTCAAAGCACAATCCCAGCTCCAGGAAGGGGTTGGGTGTGTGTGTGTCTCCTGAACCCACACAAAGAGATGACCAGGACTCTTAGGGACGCAGAGCAGTGTCATCTAGGGCAACTAACAAAACTTTGTAAAAACGTTAATAAATCAGACTCCCCCCTAAAGGGGAGGGCATGTCTTGGAGCCAACCTAACTCTGGTAATTGACTAAAAAAGCCTGAAGGGGTGGAGTATGTGGTAGGGGGCATGCGAGAGAGGTTCACTCCTTGATAGGGAGAAATCCCAAGATAACACTTCATGAATAATGTACAGAACTGCTTTGTGTGTGGACTATTTCAAAAGATCTTTAGTGTGAAATTCTGCCTCATTTCTTTATATTGATGTTTTGAAATGGGAAAAATAAAAGTGCTGCTATGCTCACTCTCCCTACCAGAGCCTGGACTGGCCTGAAGATAGTTTCTCCCCCTACTGATAGGACTGTAGCTATTTTTTTTTCTGCTCCCTCTTTTCAGCTAAATGTAGGAACACTAAATACCTTAAACATAACACAGAATTCTCTCTTATTTTCCATTTTGTTATTCCTCTGATCTCTATCATGATATATTAAATCAGTCTTCCTTAAACTGAGCATGCTTATTAAAGAAAGCAGTTAGTACTCATGGGCAAAAAAATGTGGTTCATCTCATTCTGGTTGGGTCTCTCTTGTTCACACTCGATCTGAAACTCTGTACAGCACACACACACATCTAGTGGCTGAAGAGTGCAAGTAATTATTAAACTTTCTTTCCTTACTATACTTTCATTCTATCCTTCGTAAAATTCTCTTTTCTCATATATATTTTAAATATATATATATATATATTTTGTCTTTAAGATGTTTCCCTTTTCCTTAAGTCCCATATCTCTTTAACTCTTCTTTCCGTGCCCCCCTTCTTTGCTTTCATGACATTTCCTTCCCCCTCCCTCTACCCACACTATCCCCCACTCTTTTTTTTTCCAGTCTATCCTACTGGAACTGATTGAGAGTACTGGGGTGCCTTGAAGATGAAAGTATAAACTCTGCCTCCCCATCCCCCGACACACACCTGAGCTAGGGACTGATTTCTTCGTCATACTGTATTTTCTTTATAATCATACTACAGGGGACAGAAAAGAAGGCATAATCATTAAAAAAAAACAACCATAGGCACTCATTCATGTGATAATCTAATCTTTCTAGGATTTTGTTTCTTTCCAAAGATTGTTCTTGCTTATGAAAATAATTAT
This sequence comes from Terrapene triunguis, assembly GCF_002925995.2. Classification (NCBI taxonomy): domain Eukaryota; kingdom Metazoa; phylum Chordata; order Testudines; family Emydidae; genus Terrapene; species Terrapene triunguis. The sequence goes on from NW_020664404.1 coordinate 16,571,213, forward strand.
TTACATAAAATTTATTCCAGCAGAAATGCCATAGTAAGTGTAATAAATGAAATGATCCAATCCACAATGAAACTGGCACAGTATCCAGTTCCTCAAGTTAACAGGATTTTTTTTCCTCCTCATACATGTACTGAAATAAAATATGAGACTTTTAAAAGCCATGACAGATGCTTTAGAAGGAAAAAAAACCTGACATGTGCATGTTTGTTTTGCTGGCTTAATTGCTATCTATATCATAAAATCTGCCACAAACATGCAGAGCTGGTCAGAAATAAATTTCAGCGCAGCAGGTCTCTCTTGGAAAATCCTGTTCCATCAAAATTGGAACACTTGGTTGGAATGTGTCGATTTTGATGAGATTGACAGAAAAAAAATCAAAATAAAATGGGGTTATTTTGTTTTGACGTTCTCTTTTTTTTTTGTTCGGGCTTAATTTTAAAAGATAATTGTATTATTTTATGATATTTTAATGTTTTGATGCCTTCAGAAATGAAAAATTTTAATAAGGTCATTTCAATGTTTCTGAAACAATATTTTGGGATTCTCATTCCTCAGTTAACTGTGACTTTTCATCCCAAATAAGGACAAAAGAAAACTTGGAAATGTCACAATTTCCCATTTACTGACCAACTCTGCAAATTGTACTGTACATTTTTGGTCAAATTGTGCTTTCAGTTTCACCAGTGAAATCAAAGGTAACTCCAGTGAAATCAATAGTTGCTTTGGCTTTACACTAGTCACTAGTCAAAAATGCCATATTTTTGAAAACAGCATTAGGAAAGTTTTTGAGGTCTGGAAGGAATGGGGGAGAAGAGAGAAATTACTCCCTAACCCGGTGATTAGAAATGTGGGAGACCAAGGTTTAAGTCCCAGCTCTGCCTGATTTGGAGGAGGGACTTAGTCTGTTCAAGATGGGGGGTTCCAGGTTTATGTGTCATAAAAGCAATGTTATGATCATAGTAGTTTCAAAAAGAGAACCCTCTTCCCTTTGTTTTGCTTGGATACATTAGTTGCTGAAGATGGCACAGAGAACCCTTTCCTACCACTGTAACATGGTAAGATACCCATTTAGCACTCAGAGTGCTAGAAGGTGAGGGCTGGAAAACATGACTTTTCATGATCAAAAGTGGTCGGCCTGCTGGTTTGGAGGCATGGCTTGTTGCACTGCACATATGTCTCAGTTGCCAGGGCACACTACGGAGCCTACATACCATCTACTCCATTTTTAATGATGATTTCAGTATGGTTTAGAGACTGTAACATGGCCAGCACTTCTTTTGTTTCATTTTGTCACCCAAAATGAGAGACAGGATAGGGGCAAAAAGCTTTTTTTTTCATCTGCCATGAAGTCGTACTTTGCTACGTTTGGAGCAGGATTATAAATATCCTTCTATAACTTTCAGATTGTAAATAGGCAGGGACTTTGTTTTGTTATGATGATTTGTCCGGGATGCCAGACTGCTGTTTCCCAATAGGATCACCATTTATGTTGTCAATCAAGCGGTGAGTCAAGTACCCTTTAAATCAGTGAGCTGTCATCTTGTCTTGTTTTCAGTGGATAGTACCTGCCATTTCTCATCTAGCTGAACTCATGTTTCCTTTTAGGTTCAGAACGGGATAGAATATTTGGTTCAAAGTGTATAAATTTGAATTGGACCAGTCAAAACTAATAACAATGCTTCATTAGCTTTTTATTTCAAAAACTCATTATAGTTGGTGGTAGTAAAAGTGTAACAACAACACGCAGAAACCATACTCAGAATTAGGGCCTCACTGTGCTGTGCTGGCAAAACAGAAGACAATTCTGGCCTTAAACTCCTATTGCTCAGAGGTAATGAAAGTGCTCTTACAAAAGGAGACCAGCCTCTTGAGGTTGATGTACTACTGTATTACATGTTGATTAAGCCTGAGAGTTTAGGCTTTGAAGCCTGAGAACATCATAGTCATTCACAGAGAATGAAAAGCAATAGTCAACATTGCCTTAAAGAAAATGGGGATAGACTTTATTTTTTCCTTTCTAATGGTGGGTTGAGCAACAAACTAATATTAGACTTTAGTATTCATACTAAGCTCTGTTCCAAGTTTTTGAAATCATGTCCTGGCCCACATGTAGGTTCTGGAGTTACAAATCTCCTATCTCTAGTATATTGAAAACTTTAAATTTCAAGCGGTCACTTTAAGTCCTAAGAGTATTCCTGGTCCCATTTTCAGGGAAGCATATGATCTAGATCTGCAAAGAGCCAGCCTACCGAGGTGGGTTGATTTGTGCCTCTGCCTTAGGGGACAACCTGTTTTGTCTCTCTGTTTTTGATGCTGATTTTAAGAAATAAAGTAGTATTAGGTTGCAACCTTCTCAAAAGATAAAAACTTGCACTACTCTAACTTTTCTGTGTTTATGCTGTGAACATAACACAACCTATGGATAATATAGGTCAATACCCGGATATCTCTGGGCAAACAGGGAAAGGATGTCTTTGGATGTCAAGAACCCACCAAATCATCATCCAGTTTTTGTCCTATGCTTGGTGAGTAGTCACATTTGTAATCCCTATTTCCAGATGGAAACTTCCATTGAACCCCAGCCCTTGGGCATCCTTGTGTAACAGGGAAGTTGAGCATTTCACCACTGGAGTTTTCTTCTCTTTTCATTTGCTTTCCATTTCTGACCTTGCCCTGTCTGTTTCAGTTAAGACTTTTCAATGGTAGAATGGCCTCAGAGCTGTAGTTGACTAAAGGACAGGGTAACCAAATGCATTTCCCAGGATGGTCTCCTTATGAACAGAGAAACTTCTTACTGTAGTAACTCTGTTTTCAGCTCTTTTTCACTTAGGTAGAACCCTAGTGGTTCAATCCTGTAAGATTTTGAGGATTCTGGCCCAGATCCAGCAATACACTTAGGGTCATACATATCTTTAAGCCTGTGAGTTGTGTGGAAAGGCCTAAAGTTAAACCTGTTAACCTATGTGTTTTGCTGGTTCCAGGACAGAGTGTTCAGCACCTTGTTAAATCAGGCCCCAAGCACAGGTATTTGGACAGTGCTCAGGGTGGGTTACTGTACCTTCATTCATCTCTTTCACTAGTCCTGGTCCCCCATCCTCTTTGTGTCCAGCTACTTCAGAGCTTGCTGGGTTATCTTACAGGAGACTGCATATATAACAACCAGACTGGAGATTGAACCAGGATCTCCAGAACTAAAGTATGACCCTCTAAAGCTTGAGCTAAAGGACTAAGGCCAAGATTTTAAAAAGTATTAGACTTTGCTCTGCCCAGGGTTGCAAGGCTTAACTGACTTAGCAACCTAAGGCCCATTGACCTTCAGTGAGACTGGCTCCTATGTCAGTTAGATGTTGCAATGCTGAGCAGAACAATACCTGTAAAAATTGGAGCCTGAGTCCTATAGATGGCAGCAGCAGCAGCAGCAGCGCTTGTATCCTTTGTGGATCAGACATAGGAGGTGTGGGGAAAAGATTATGTAAACACTTCCTGAATATTGGGTTACATTCAAAGGTGGTTTTCTGGGCCCCATTCACTTTGTTCCCTTCAGAACTTCCCTTTAAGTGAGCATAACCATTTCTAGTTTATGGTCAGATTCCTTTACATCCCCTAAGCAATACTAAACATCCCCACTGCCATACTAGTGGGTCTTATACCACTATCTATATCAGCTCCCTGCTTTGTAGGCTCTCAGAATCCATACATCATCTATTTAGAATAGAGATGAAAAAGGAATACCCATCCAAAGCTCTGAGGCTACGTCTACACAGCAGCAAGCCTCCCAGCCCGGGTTGGCAGACCTGAGCTCACAGGGCTCATGCTACCATACCAACAATAGCTATGTAGACACTGTAGCTTGGGCTCTGAAGACTTAGGACAGGAGTGGGCTTCAGAGCCCAAGATGCAGCCCGAAGAACACCTCCAAAGCGTTGTCTGCATAGCTATTTTTAGCAGAGTAGCGTGAGCCCAAGGCTGTCAACCCGGGCTGGGAGGTTCACTGCTGTGGACTGTGTAGACATACCCTGAGTTTCCAGACAATAATTAAAGTTGCAATAATCATGCCGTGTCATAAATATGAATAAACTCTCTCCAGCAACCATCCATAATCAAAAATAGATTACAATTTACCTTCGCTGCAGAGAGTAGTGGGAAAAATCTGCAGAAAAGACTCTCACACGCATAATATACCCTCATCTTTTCCCCAAATGGCTTGTCTGTAAATTAATCAAATTTGGGGGTATTTTGTACCAAACAAGAGAAACAAATTACACAGTCCTGGTGCCCTCACTAAGAATCCCGTCAGCAACCCCTTCTCTTTTCTCACATGGGGGACCCAGCTTGAGTATCTCCTCAATGCAGATCACAGTATGACCTGTGGACAGAGATCATCATGACTATGTCTACTAGCCCTGCTAGAGTGAGAACACAGCTGATCAGCCTTTCTTTGTCATGGCCTCCATACTCCTTCCAGGGTCTTGTTTCTAGCCATCAGTCTCCTAACATTAAAGGCCATTCAGTGATTCCTTCTTTACTTGGAAGTCAATCTTTTCTGGTCACTAGGACCTAGTCATATTTTATCCTATGCCGGCTCTTTAGAACAGCCCCCAAATTTATTTTGGCAGCTTTTATTACAGGACTTCAGTGTGGCACCCTAACATGGCTTCCATTTGAACAATATGGGCATTTAGAAGTGATTTTAACTTTGCTTGTCATCCTTATAGAGTTCATTAAATACTCAGTTCAAAATCTATGGGCATAGTCTTTCTTCCTCAATGGGACTTGCTGTCTCTGTCCAGAAGGTTATGTTGAGCGCCTTTTGATCCAATGCAATATCTGTCCCTATGTTTTCTTTCTGCAAAGTTACCCTTTTAAAATGGCCATCTTCTCTGCATTGCACAAAGGGGAACAGAGCTCTCAGATTTAAAAGCACACCCACCTGAGCTGCATATTTTAATGAAGTTTGTCTTCGTTATTCTTGGATTTTATTGTTGTAAAGTTTCATTTCGATGCTTATTTTTTCCCCTCTGATCCACTATATCTCAAGCACAGGAAACATCATCGTTTAGGTGGTGAGACCTGTAAAGGTTTTCATCTAAACGAAGCCTCTTGCCATTCAAGAAGTTTTGCTTTTCTCCATGTAACAGGTTCAAATTTCAATGACCATATAAAATAAGGACTGTGTGCCATATTGTACCCTCCTGTGGAAATACAGAGGAAACTGAAGTTTATCCTATGGAGAATCCATCTAATCTTGCCCTTCTTGCATAGGGAGGGAAGGGTTCAGTGAGTTCTTCAGATCCCACAGATCTTGGGGACTGGCAAGGAAGGTAAACTTTAGTCCTGGTGTGCACGAGCTCTGCATTTCTCTTCTAGTTACCCAACCCCTGCCTATCTCCAAGCAGGAGACACACAGAGAGCCCAAGATAATGTGCATTATTAACTTGACTGCACTGAGAGCTACCACTTCTGTCGGGAGGGAGGGGAAAAATGGAGCCATTGAGCCAGCACTCCCCCTTCCTTCTTGCCTTCCTAGCAAGCTCTATCTCTCCCCTTGGAAGGGATTCATAGATTCATAGATTCATAGATTCTAGGGCTGGAAGGGACCTCGAGAGGTCATCGAGTCCAGTCCCCTGCCTGCATGGCAGGAACAAATACTGTCTAGACCATCCCTGATAGACATTTATCTAACCTACTCTTAAATATCTCCAGAGATGGAGATTCCACAACCTCCCTAGGCAATTTATGGTCCTACTCTGTTAATATCACCTCTAAAGAGACAGGCCAATACTCTTCTATCTGTGCCTATGAACTCCACTAAAGGTCCTGAAACTTCTTAGGCAGAGACAACTGAAGCATGGCGCTGGATATAAACAGTACTAGCAGCATCTAAACTCTAAATGTATCTTGCTTACTATCAGTAGGACCTCTGCATTTCAGCTGCAGGGCTGATTTTCATTTGCAAAACATCCGGGATGGCAAGTGAAGAGAAGTTCCTCTCCTGATTGTTAGCACTCACTTCATCCATTGGTTGTATTCTTTATATACAAATTCTGGGAACAAATTCAAATATGAAGTGTGTGTGTGTGTGTGTGTGTGAGAGAGAGAGAGAGAGAAAGAGAGAGAGAGAGAGAGAGAGAGAGAGTGGAGTGTAAGGTACATTTTGAAGGAGTGGAAGGGTACAGGTGTAGCAAGAAAAGTAGTAAAATATGGTGTAAAAAAAAGCAGGTTTTCCTCTACCACAAACCCACTCCAGTTTACCAATGTATTGTGTTTGCCACGGTTTGTCACATCTGACTTATGTTTGTAGGACAGGAGAAGAGAGATATAGGATGAGAATTACTTATTGATACCTCTGTTTGTTTTTCTCTTATCCAATTCTATGTCCCTTCATCATTCATACATTGTGTTCTCATTCTATAGTTAAGTGCCTGATACATCTCGTGGCTGCTTTATAAATAAATGAGGGGAAATAGTGGATCTAGCCTACTTACTGTGTTTTGGTCTCCTTGCTTCATGGTTGATGGCTTTAATGATTGGTCTGATAGAATCACTGTTTTAGTCCTGAAACTACAATGTGCAGGATTTTGTATAAGATTATTTCATTGCAGGACAGAGAGGCTAGGAACAAGGATTATGAGGGAGTAATTTTCTCTTATATTTGAAAGTAAATATATATATATATATATGCCTGTGATATTTCACTTTTGTTTTGTTATATCTTGTATCCCTATTTCTAAGTGCCTTACAAAATTGTGTTCTAAAAATTCTCAGATAACTTCATTTACTTTATTCTCAGACATTTTTTTAACTTTTTTTCTCTTTTGGTAGGAGTACAAAGGCAAAACAAAATGTGGCTTACAAAGGAGGTACCCGGAATTTGTACACGTTAATGAAGCATTAATCTAGTCTGTATCTATATGTTTGTTTATATATCAGCAAGGGAGCAGAAAGGAAAAAGACAGAGAAACATCTGTCATAGGGCAAACCGTTCAATATGTATTACCGATTATTAGACAAGCCTCACATACAGGGTTGACACTGACAGTCAAAAGTATGTTTTATTCTTTTTTCCCCCTCAGCACTGGATTCAGAGCAGCAAATCTGGCTTGCTCTTACACCGGCTGCTATCTACTTTCTTTAGATCTAGTGCTCCGAATCCACCATATTTTTTATTATTTTTAAAGAAGAATTAGATTGGCACTGCTCAAGTCATAAAAATGGGTCCCAGCCCCAAAACACTTATCAGTAGGACTGGAGAGAGAACTGTTTTCCCATCCTGTGATCCTTTTGCTATTTTGAAAAAAAAAATCTGTCAAGACTAGGGACAAAAAGTCAATCTTAACTTTTTTTAGGAACCAAAACCAAAAATCAGTTTCCACTTCCCCCCCTTTTAATTATGAAACTTTGAAACAAAAGGTTGCTTAAAACCAAACACCCTAAACAACTTGTTTCAAAAATGTCAAAACATGACAACTTAAAAAAAAACATTAATCAGTGAAACTTGTCAACATAGACCCTTTCCCACAAACAGTTTTAGATGTAATGAAGTGGCATTCTATGGTGAAAAAACATGTTGTCAAAAAATTCGGAACCAGCTCTACTTGCAGTCCAAACGCCAGGCAGAGAAGATATGGCATGGGGGGATCTAAAGGAAAGAGCTATCTTGAAACTGTGTTTTTATTTATTTAATCACATTTAGTATTCCAGTATTAGGGTTTGGTAACAATAGTAAATAATAAACACTTCTGTCATTATGGACAAAGGGTAATTTTTTTTCAAAAAATGTTTCAGTGTCTTAATAGCCTAAATTCCATGGACTTTCAATGACATGGAGAGTCCCAAATTCCAAAGACACTTTTGAAAATGGAGTTAGGTGCTTCTGTTAATTTTAGGTGCTTCTGTAATGGAGTTAGGTGCTTCTGTAATAACCAAGATTATGGGGTTTTTTCAGATTTTTTAAAAAGACATTCTGTTAACTCATAAATAAGACTGTCTAGCTGCAAGGCTTATCAGGATAATAGAAAATATTAGCTTTTCAAAATAGGATACCAATAACTGAGTTATGGCATCTCACTCCTCCCTCCAACTTGTATTTATAGAACCCTTCTTAGCAGCTTCAGTTGGGCATGTACTCAGTGAGCAGGATAAAAGCTCTTAGAGGCATGAAGACATGTCAGACACATAGGAACTTTCAGACACTGAATTGCAAGGAAAAATATCTACAAACAGGACTGAAAAATCCTAATAATTTACCTGCCTCATTTCCAGGAAGGCACTCAGCCTTGTTCTCCTGGGATCAATGACAATGATCAGTCCTTTCTATATGCAGATGTTCCCTTCGAAGCTAGAAATGGACTTTATGGATGAATGAAAAGGCAATAGGGAGTCTCCTGGAACAGAAGCAGACTATGAACCTTCCATATTCTTAAGAAATGTGGCAGGTATACCATATGGAATACAAATGCCATATTGCCTCTTCTATAAAAAATAAAGTGCATGATGCACAGTAGTGTGCAAACAAGTAGAGCTTTGCTTTGCCAGAGGCTGATACCTCAAATCAGACACCTGACAAGACACCTGACAGACACTTACAGAAAACACTAGACCCCTGATAACATCAAGGGAATTGGCTGCTGTTATAATGTGTGATAAGTAGTATATGTGATAGATGACTGTTTAATTAACATACTGTAAGTTTTACCTTGATTAATCTGTAGTGTATCAAGCACATTAATCAAGAAGAAACTTTTCTACTAAGTTAACTTTGTAGGAGTTATACTGTCCTGGGAGTTCTTTAATTGTCACATGAAGGCTTGATTATCACAAATGGTATCATGGTCAAATCGTACAGCTAATAGACTCTTCTCCCTTCATAAATTTCCTGACCTTTTGGACATCCTGCAAGAGACATCTATTGACCGGGCTTCTGGGAGAGCTGAAGTTAGGGTCCTGTGGGTAGGGTGGAATGAGGTTTGTTTCTGTGACTGTTGGCTGGCATATTGAGTTTTTTATTGTTTTGGACTGCTGGGTAATATTTTAATTGCTGGATGTTAGATTATGTGGATCTTATGTATAGACCTTCTTTGCATTAAATAAAGAACTAATAAGAAAGAATTGTGATATAAAAGTTCCATTCTGCTGTAGAGCAATACTATTATATTACCTCTCCATCACTTAAAGGTAACTACTGATGTTTTCACTATAAATTTAACTTGGTAGAGTTAGTTGGAGTATTGAGAAAGTGTAACTCACTAAGCACCAATGTTGCTAGTACACAGACAAATTACAGAATGACAGCAATGTTTTAGCCAAACACTACTATTAGCTTGTTAGTAAATATTACACTTTTTCTTGTACATTGATTTCCTTTGCACATTAACTATTCCCCCAGAATCTTTTGTACTAGCAAAGTGTGTTTGAATTCTCAGGCCCAACATGTTAATTCTTAACCCGTGAGAGGACCTGTCCTTAGGAATTTCTTGTGTGCATTGGACTACACCTCATTATTGCTAGTGCCTTCAAGTTTGTGGGAATATAGATGTCTGAAGAAAAGACCCTCAAATTGATAAAAAGTATCTACAGAAGTATGGTATAAACAAGACTGGGTGATTGATAAGGAGGGCCTATGATATAACTATGTTCTATGATTGATAAGGTGTACTTGGTAATGCAGGTGTTTTCTGCAATGGATGAAATAAGGATCCATTGAAAGATGCTTTTGTGACGAACTGGGACTGTTCTTAATTGGTCTTTGAATGCTGAGTGGGGAGTGTTGGCCTGGGAAGGTTGCAGGGGAGTTTTGCTGGGACTGTCTGCATTGGGGATGGGAGACTTTCCTTGAGGGAAAATATCTGAGCACGTAACATGAGAACCCAGGAAGGGGGGTGGAGGCCAGGTGACACCTCTGCCCAGGAAACTGGACAAAGGCTGAGGGAGGAGCTGGAGGGGAGGCTGAGGGAGACTGCTGGAGGGAGTTTCAGTTTGGAGCTGGCTGGGGAAATGGAGGGGAGCCCAGACGGGGCTCGGGCTTCCCAACGGGGCTGTGGTGTCCCTGGGGCCCCAAGATGGACCTAACTAAGGGGGTCCTGTTGTCTGTACCTGCAAGACCTGTCTTGGACTGTGTTCCTGTCATTTAAATAAACCTTCTGCTTTACTGGCTGGCTGAGAGTCATGGTGAATCACAGGAAGCCGGGGATGCAGGGCCTTGTCTCCCCCACACTCCGCGACAGCTTTTAACCGAGTAAGAACTGCCGGTTGTCACAACTGTCGGTAATAACGATGAGATTAGAATTCCCTTTAGTTTGTCGATCATGTAACCTAACGATACCATAAAATAAATTCCATAAGTAATTAGGTAAGATGAAAATGTCAAAAATAGAACACACAGTGAAATTAATAGTGGAAAAGCAATTTACCTTCAAAAAGAATGCATTTATATGCACTTGTAAGCATAGGACATGATACTAATGGGGGTTTACAGGAGGAGAACAATGTTTCAGTGGCATTGGCTCCTTTTTCTCTCCCCTCACCCAGTTTTCTCTGTTATCTGTATGATAATTTATTAATCATTGATTTTTCTTTCTAAAATCCCAAACTCCCTGCATCTTTGATACTTCTCGCAGTTCAACTTCTGCATATAGACATTTGTCAAAGTCACAAAACTTCTGCATACTTTAGTACAACTCAGCTTGAGCGACAGGCCCAGTATGGAGTTCTACACTGAGAATTCAAATGCATTGGCACAGCTCACCAGAAAACCAAGCATAGAGATGAGCCCTACACAAGTTCTTCCTGGTTCTTTATCTCATTTGCAGTATCGCTAACCCCAAACATTCAAAAATGATGAGTCAGGCCCTAAAAATCATGAGATTTTTTAAAAATACAAAAATTCGGGAGGGGGTTATTTTCATTTGGGATTTCATCTTTTAGGGTTCACATTTTCATGCTTTTCTCCACCATCACTGGACCTTGATTTTTTTTTAAATGAAAGCTGCAATTCTCATGCCATCCTCTGACTCCAGGAACTTGACTCATGATAGCTAGATAAAATTGTGAGGGTTGGCAGAGTTGCAGTTGAAGCAGAAATTTCCTTGCACTGCACATACTTACATCTTATCATATGAAAAATGCCCTGTATATATATGAGAAGAGTTACCACTGCCTTTGTAGTTTCTTGGCATTTAAATACTCTAACAATAACAGGGTTTTTTTCATTTAAATAGGTCTTCTTTAATTGGAAGTTACAGTAAGAGGAATTAGCAGCTTCTTCATTTCCGGAATAGAGGGAAAGTGGGTCAAACATTCCTAGTGTAATATGAGGAGTCCAGATAAAATCAGATTCTGCAGTGTTTCCAGTAAGTGGAAATATAAATAACACATTTGACTGAAGATTCAGAAATATATAAGTGTGTGTTACATTAACATGAAGTACAAGTGTAAGTGAAATAACTATTATACAAAGAGTGAAAGAAAATACTATTTTTATATAACATGTTTAAATAGACTGACATGACTCTTGAATAACTGATGAGTGAACCTTATTTTGAGAAGTCCAAGTTTGGATGCTTATCAAAACCCTATCTGAATCAACCATGCCTAGTTTGCAAAACTAGGTTAGAAATTTTGCAGGAACAGATTTTAATGATGTGTTTTATGCTTTCATTTCAAAACCCAGTTAGAACGAGGACAGAGGTGCATCAAAATAGACAATGGAGAAGAGTTAATCTAACATTTTCAAACTTTCAGATGGATCATTTACTTTGGATCAGTTCTTATTATATGATCTGATTTATTCATTCTTAGTTTCTGATTTTGCATCACTTACACATGTGCTTGACTATACTTACCTGAGTAGTCTTAACTGAAGTCAAAGGGACAACTTATAAGTAACGCTAAAATGTGTACATTTTTGCAGGATCAGTGACTTAGTCATGGTTAGTACAAGAAATCAGAATATAGCTAGTTACTGGCCAGTACTTTCCAGCTAAGCACAACATTCCACTCTAAGGAAGTGAGCCAAAGCCCACTGAAGTCACTAAGGATTTTGTCACTGGGTGTGTAAACCCCACCTGATGAGAGAGGCAACCAAGAGACACTGTGTCTAGGGCTAGTCCTGACCCCCTGACCCTTCAATCAGGTATGGTTGGGAGAAGCCCTTTAAAAAGGAAACTGCAGTCACTTGGGATGGGAGATCATTCTGAGCAGGAAATTGCTTGCATAACTGCTGAAGTGACAAGGGGAACTCCCATCCAGGTGTGGACAGGGTCTCCCACCATCTGGGAGAAAAACCTAAGGGGGCTCTTTTACAATATGTCTACGTTGCAGCTGAGAGTGCACCTCCAATCCAGATAGACTAATGTGCTAGCTCTGCTCAAGCTAGCATACTAAAAATAGCAGTGGATGGTGTGGTACAGGCTAACCATCCACTTAGGGACCCAGGGGGTCAGGCAGGCTTTATTTGGGCAGCTAACCCATGCTGCAACTGCTATTTTTGGCAGGTAGTTCAAGCAGAGCTAGCATGTCTGTCTACCCAGGCTTGGTTGCATACTCACAGATGCAGTGTAGACATACCCTAAGGGTCTTTCCACTTATTTTTAGGGTTTTGCATCAGGCCCTAAGTGAGAGGCTCTGAACAAATTGCATTATTCCACTAAATATGCTTGGGGTTGATCTCTACTCAAAAGTCATCATACACTATAATCCAAAATATCACATTCTACTCAAAAGGTAGCATTCTTCCATGTATTTATCATAACGACTATCCTACCAAGTGTTCATTGAATAGTTAAAGAGTGATAAGGAGAACATATACCCCTATTACTGCGCAGATTAGACTCATACTATGAAAATTCTAGCTACGTGTGAACTCTAATTCCAGTTCTGATAATGGACAACTCCTTACATCAAGACACATTTCACTCTCCGTTTGTCAACTACAACATGAGAATCCATCAATAAAAATAGACATTTCAAAAGATTGCAGGTAAGGTTTTGTGCTATGCCTCTTTGAGGCACAGCACAAGACTCACAGCAGGGGGCAGGGCTAAAGTAGATTTAATCTACCTCTGCTTCCGCATGATCCTGGGCCATTCTGTTACCCCCAAAACAGATCCAGTGTACCCCCAGAATAGCTCACCTATTGCCCCTTTCCAGGTTTTGTTTTACCAGCCAATAGACCCCTTCAGGCTGGCTTATTTCCCAATCGTGACTTTAGCATATTCTATCCTCCAATCACCTTTAAACCCTCTCTAATTGATCCATACGTATAGACCAGTCACATCAGCTAAATGTAACCGTCAATCAAAGCTGTTACACAACTAGTCTTAGTATTATGGTCTGTTTACTATTATGGTCTGGTGACTCTCACCTAGTTTTGGACTGAGCATGCCTGACTGACCCCTCCCTGCAGTTTTGGAGTGACCTTTATCTGGGCAAATCTACTTGTATGCCTGTCAACATGCTAGCTATAGGCTAACCTGAAATTGCTATCTCACTCTCTTTGGCTGTGTGCCAACATTTTACACATACCAAATTACCAAAACTATTGAACTGTAAACAATTACCTCATCCATATTAATATGTATCCAATTGTTAATTTATGCATTTTAAAGTTAAGGTCAGCTGTTGCCACCTTATTTCTTACCAATTTAGTTAATTTTATTTTAGTTCTTCCCCTATTTTCAGTTAATGGTGGCAAAGTAATATTTTCAGTGCTGTGCTTAGGAATCAGAATAGAGAAGCTCAAAATTTCTCATATCAGTTCTGTGGACTGGTGAGACCCCTGGAAAGATTTAGGTATTTCTGGGGCACCGTTTAAATTACAGTAATCTCCCCAGTGCTGCCCTATGGGCCATAGTACTGTGTTCTGTAACCTCATTGCTCACAAGCTGCTCCTGCCTCCAACGAATCCCTTAAGCCAGGTCTACAAGGGCATCTTTGGAGGGCAGCCTTATGGCTGTCTTTCACAGTACGTGAACCAGGGGAAATGTCTCTGGGCCAGATATGGGGCTTCTAATACCCCTTTACACCATTTGGCCCTTTTACCCCATTAAAGTGGCCTGAGTGGAGGATGAGGATCTCATCCTATATTTGAGTGAATAGTAGGAAAAGTGTCAATGAATGTTCAAATTCTAAAGCAAATGTATAGCAGTGTCTATTATGTTCAGTTTTAACAAGCATTTGAGCAGGTAAACTCTGCTAATATGAATACCTGCAAAAACTGAATTTTAATCCTCAACAGTGGTTGAAAGTGAAGTTTAAATTGTATATTTGATTATAACATTCACAAGTCAGCCACTCTGACTTGGTTACATATCATAAAGAAGCCAATCATTGACCCCAGATGTGCTTTATATAACTAATCATAATAGCTCAGACTGCAAATATTCACAATGAACTGTGTGCCAATGATCTGCACCCCAAGAATTATTTATTGAGAATTTTATGACCAGGCATAATCTGAACTGGAGAGGAAAAATAATGAAGTGAAATTTGTAGAATGAATTATTTGCAGTTCACACAGTGACAATGAAACTGTTTCCTTGGGTGAGTTCCAAAATCCAAAAGCTCTAGTATTTTACTATCACTAGTTTTGAGCTAGATTATAATTATCATTTTAAAAAGCCCTTATATAGGACATTCTATCCAAGGATTTCAGAGGGCCTGGAAGTTCACTTGAGGTATTTCACATCCATTTTAGGTTTTACTAGATGGAACATACCTTGCTCAGAATATATTTCACTTTCTTGAAATGCTTTCTCTTCAGTGCATTTGTATTAAAGCTGAAGTCTATGGTAGCTTTCTATTCTAACATCGTGGCATGGAGTCCTGGAAATACCTGCTCACTTCTCATAATCCATCAATAAAATCAGCTGTAGATCTGAATAAAGAAATTAAATTTCTCTACAGAAATCAGTCCTGTAAAGGTAGCTCTAAGCTGAATTGGGCTATGTTTCCATTCATAGAGGGAGAAGAGGAAAATAAAGGAATACAAGGCATGTTTTACATCTGCATTTTCTTAAAAAAGACTTTTTACTCTGCATAACCTTGTTTTGAAAGAGACAAAATTGTGAGAAAAATTCAGTTTCATGTTAGATGATCATGGATCAAAATTAACATTTAAATCCCTTTATTTTCCCCCTTAATTTAAATTATTGATGGTATTTTAGAAACCTGTCTGGTGTAGGCAAAAGCCCCACAGCTTTTAAAATGAATATTACCAAAGCAGCAATGCCTTGAGCATTCCTGTGAAGAACTTAATTTTAAGACTGAAAATGAGAAACTCCTATAATGTTTTGGTATGGATCATACTGCTGTTTTAGTCATGTAGGCCTGATTCTAAGCTCACACTGACAAAAGTCAGAAGGAGCTATATTGATGTCAGTAGGCAGACTAGTAAAAGTGAGGAGCAGAATCAGGTCCCCAGATTTGGAAAATCTATTGTATTGAGTCTATCTTGCTAATATTGATTGACCTGTATGGACTCCTCTGCTGAGACTCACTGGGAGAGCAGTTGCTGTGCCAGCCTTAAAGGCTGACACATATACTCCCCTCCTGAGCCAGTTAAAGCTCTCAAATGTACTGGAGTTTGCAAGACACTACAGATTTTGATGGATCCAAGCAGCCTTTTCCACTGAAGCACCAAGGCAGGCACAGTCTGCAGGGAGTCAGAGGGAAGACCCCATCCAAATACTCTGTAGCCTAAAGGAAAGTGCTCTGGATTGGAATCAGGAGACCATCCATTCAAGTGTTGTTGCTGTTTCTATTTCTCTGTGTTGTGTACCTTCTTGTTGAGCAAAGCCTCATACTCCCTCCAGAGAAGGCAATTGAGTATCATTCTGCATTTTAGAAATGTTGAGAGCCTGTACAAGGTCAGGCACAGATTGGCATATAATCCTATCTCTGATATGGCAGACTCAAATCTCATCCACACTGTCTTTCAGAATAAACATACCCAATCTGTGAGTTTAGCTCTTCTTTTAGTAACCCCTGCTCAAACTACTAGATATTTCTCCTCTCTACAGCCAGGCAGAGAATCTAGCATTTCTATCGCAGCATTCTACTTCAGTCTAGTAAATAACTGTGTACCCACTGAAATATGCATTTTAAATCACCCTCCCATTGCCAGTCTATAGATGATCACAGTTATAGCTTGAGCTCAAAAAACAAGGGATCTGAAGTTCCAGGATTTAAACCTTCTGGTAACTCAGGTGTATGTCTGTAGTCCCTTATGGTTGTAATGGAGGGAGTTTTTTTTTTTAAATAACTGATTTAATTCATACACGGAGAAGACATTTAATTCACATTTTAAGGTTTGAAAACATTACAGTTTGTCAAGGGATAGCAAAACATGCAAACACAGGTGTTTCACATTTCAGCAACTGGTCACACATTTTGACTGCAAACCACTCAAACTTCAGGCCAGCCAGTGTGGGTCACAGTCAATTAAATCATTTGAAAATGTGACTCTCTTAATCTGAGAGATTTAGAGGGGGGGGGTGTGGTTTAAATATAATCAGTTTGCTGAGAATTGGCCCATGTATATCTTGCTTTCATTACTACTCATCTTTCCTACATAAAAAAAAAATCACAGGAATTATATTTAGCACCCACAGAAACTATCTTATATTAGACCAAACATTCTCTCGCAATACCATTCACCACCACTACCAAAAATTGAGACAGGGGATGGGACCATATGAGAAACAGCCTCTTCTCCTGAAAATATGTTTCCTGACAATTAAATGATCTTTACTATCCTTCACCTAGGTAAAGCTTGCCCTCTTATAGAAACATTTTTTTCCCATTTTAAATTAGGGCGAGACAAACAGCTGTAATTCTAAAGAGGCAATTTTACAATTGGCTGCTTCTTGTTATGTCTCCCTCTCTTCTAGCTGGTAAGTGCCCTAAACTTCTGCTGTTTTCTTTTTTTTACTTAGAAGTATATCATGGTTTCACAGACACGAAGTGGACATGTGTGCACCGAGCAGGTTTTTAGTCATAGTGTATTTACCTTCTAAAATGTGGTAGAGTGATCAGACAGCAAATGTGAAAAATCGGGACAGGGGGTGCTGGGTAATAGGAGCTTATATAAGAAAAAGACTCAAAAATCGGGACTGTCCCTATAAAATCGGGACATCTGATCACCCTAAAATGTGGTAATGAAGAAACTCCTATATCATGGTATCTTCTGCTATGTGTTCCTTCCAAAAGCACTTCCACCCTTCCTATGAGTAATCCAGTGTCCCAAAGTCACTTCATTTATAACTAAAGGCTAGGGTCATTCAGCTAGGGAACAAAGCATATACTATGCAAGGTGTGTGATTGCACAGATCATTCCAAATATTCTATGGCGTATATCTATATAGAATGCTTATACTGATAACATCCTTAGGAATAACTCAGAGGTTTGAGTACATTTGTAAAAAAAAAACTTTGACAAATAATTTGCAGTAATGACTAAATTAGCAAGAATCATGATCTGTTCATGAATAATTTACACAGAGAAAAAAAGTCATATCTAACAAATTGTTTTGAATGAATAGTTCAGCTCGCTTGATTATATATGCATGTGGCAGCTTTTGTTTACATTTCAGTGATTTAAAAATCACTAATGGCTAAGGGTTTATTTAACGGAGAGAAAACCCTACAGCCTTTTGAAGCAGTAGATGTATGCTTTAAACATACACTCAGAAGCCCCTCAAGTAAAAAACCTAGGCCTGGAACTAGAAAGTGAGTAGAGCCAATATAGCTGTATCCATTCTTTAGTATAATTCAGACTCAGTTTGCTTGACTTGTGCTGCCCCTCCCTGGTCTGATAAGAAATAATTTGACCAAAAAAAAATCTAATTTAATTGCAAAAAGTGACAAATGCAAGATGAAGGTATTTAAAAGACACATGTTTTGTAATGATCAGTTCTACCTTTTCAACTATAATTAAGCCAAGTTCCCTCTATGAACAATTGGAGTAGTGACAAGCATGATCTACCAGTTTTTGTCAATGTTGTGGAATTCTGACAGCTGCTTTCTTAGATCCTAATCAAACTGGAGCTTGTATTTGGATATAACCCTATTTTAAAATAAGCCTGCCTTAAGCTAGCACTCTTGCTAATAGCTGGAGCATGTCTTCCACTATTGTTTGAACATTATTCCTCCTCCCCCCATTTTCTCATTCTTACTGGCTATCTTAACTGTGATTGCCTCAACTAGTTTTAAATTACTGTATGGATGAAACTGAATAATCCAGGCTGACTTCAGTCATAGGGACCAGTCCTGCAAACACTTATGCACATGCTTAACCTCGTGTATGTAAGTAGTTTGCTTGACACCAGTAGGCTTACTCACTGGCATAAAGTGAAGCATGTAAGCTTTTGCAGGATCAGAGTGTTTGTTTGTTACACTCTGGGATAGTCCAAGAACTTGTGCATGTTAGTTTCAAATAGCGCTGATAGCAAGGAAAATAAGACACTCTCTAGCATAGTTTTGTTTGGCTGTTTTATTGTGTGTAAGCTGGAGAGAAGAGGTAGAATGAAAACAGTGGTACTGAATATCAGAAATCACTCCCCCACTGTCAACTGATAGAAATCAGAGATGGAAGGCTGTGTAACTCTGCCAGTGCATAGAAAATATTGTTTGGACATTCTAAAGAGTTGTTTTAGCATCAGGTGGATGTCTTTATATAGCTAACAATATTTCCTGATGGGTATTTGTTTTAGAGTTGGTCAAAATATTTTCAGTGTCCTCTGAGGGGTATAATGCCATTTAAGAATTGGTTTAAACATTTCAGCTGCTGTGATATGTGTATAGTGGCTTGCATTCGTTAAATAGCCAGGCAACAGACAGCTATTGGAGGAGTGTCAGTTGTTTCATGGAGAAAGGAGGCAATATATTAATAATCTTTTGTAGTAGGATCTGTGCTTGTTCTAATGCCACTGCTCCCATAGATGGAGTCTTTTTACAATTATCTGTTCTACTTAAGGATTTAGGAATGTAAATGTCTGGATAGGAGTAGCTGCAAATCCACTATAGTTGATGACTGTAACAAATACAACAAATAGTCCTGGGTAATGAGCTCACTTTTGCTAAGGCTTGACTATTTCAATGAAGACTTTTGCATTTGCAAATCACATAAGTTTCTTATCAGGATCTAGTAATTGCACATTTCTTCTGGCAGGACCAATGGGGTAGAGAAAAAAATCCATTTACATCTAACTCCACACTGACAAGACCAATTCTCCCATGGTGCTCTAAAAACATATAAAATAAATAGATGTGCGTGAAACTGCACAAAAGAATAAATACATATCGTAGTAGCCCTATAATGCCAAACCCAGCATTCGTTCTTGCCACTAATGGGTGCTATGATGCATCCACTGATTCTAAATAAGAAGGGAAGTCTGAGATCACCATTTGTGTCTGAAGATTGCTAGCATGACCAGTAAATCTTTCTAATCTTGAGATTAGACCACTGCAATGTATTTTATATAGTGCTACAATGCACATTGAAGCTAGTGCAGAATGAGGTGGATCACTTGTTGGTGGAGTCTCTCACCATACACACACAATCTCAGTGCTCTGTGATCCACACTGACTGCCTCTCTGTTTTCAAGCAGAGTTAATTGTGAGATTTGACCTATAGACTCTATAAATAGACTTTGGAGCTGCTTATTTGTATGACTGCCTCTCTCTGTGTGCAGTATTGCAGTGGTGTTACTACATATGGAACCTCTACAATTCAAATGAGTGGGAAGTGCTGGCAGGTCACTCTCTCTGAGATGGGACACAAACTTTAGAACTCATCTTCTTTTCCCCCTTCGATCTGACATAGCCTGAATCTCTCGACATTCAGAGTATTATGCAAAATCCACCACTATTTCTTGGTTTTTGTGAAGGGAATTTTGGGCTGAGAGTTGGGATCTGCCCGGAGTGGGTTTTATTCTACCCTTCCGAGTTTTGGGGAGATGACAATGTATTTTTGCTTATATTAATTTGTTTATATTTTTAACATAGGGCAAATGCACCTAGACCAGTGGTTCCCAAACTTGTTCCACTGCTTGTGCAGGGAAAGCCCCTGGCCGGTTTGTTTACCTGCCGCGTCCGCAGGTTCGGCTGATCACGGCTCCCAGTGGCCGCGGTTCACTGCTCCAGGCCAATGGGAGCTGCTGGAAGCGGCAGCCAGTACGTCCCTTGGCCCGCGCTGTTTCCAGCAGTTCCCATTGGCTTGGAGCAGCAAACCACGGCCACTGGAAGCCGCGATCGGCCAAACCTGCGGACGCGGCAGGTACACAAACCAGCCCGGCCCGCCAAGGGCTTTCCCTGCACAAGTGGCGGAACAAGTTTGGGAACCACTGACCTAGACCTTTCAAAAGTCACTTTTAAATGTTTTATATAAATGAATGAAGAAAAAATAAATAACATCTATCCAGCCCTCCTTAGCCATTAGTTAGCTAAAGTGATTTATTCAGTTTTCTTCATGAGTGAAAACCTCCAGCCTCATCAAATTCAATGCAATTTGTTGACTTCTTTCTGGTACTGAAACAACCAGACTGTGTGCAAAAGGAAAACTGCAATCTCACCAGTGCCGTATAATAGTCCATGAAGGTGTGCCACAGTGAATGCACCTGTTGCAGTGATTTTTATTTGAAACTTCATGGTAAATGTTGTTTAGAATGGATTATATAAAACATGTAAGTGCCTTGGCTGCTAATGGAAACTGAGTACAATTTGAAAGGTATTTCTAAAAGTAAATATGAATTCTGTCTCCTACCTAAGAGAATATGTATCACCCAGAAAACAAAATAATACTGATTAATAAAAGATTTCCTAAGATGTCAGTAGCTACACTGTAATGCTGGTTTATTCGAGCTCTTGGGTTGCTCAGAATGGGCCTCATCCTGCAAAGACTTGTGCATATACTTAACTTCATGTACATAAGTAGTTAGATTAACTTCAACAGTTAAATCTTCTTGTTTCAATACTAAGCATATAAATCCAGATATTGCAAACATTTATGACAAATAGTGAAACAAGAAGAGTAATATTTAAATGGCTTTTTACTATCCTCAAACTTGTGTTAATGCAAGATGATGCACCGGTAATTTAACAATTGCTTGATGTTGTTATTAATACTGAGCATTTATACAACATACAGCTAATATTTCAGTTAAAACTTGTTTAACATTGCTTTCTTAGTACTTATTACTGACTTAATATATCTTAATTTCATATTTTAAGGTCTCATTATTTGTGAGTGTGTCCTTAATAGGCTAAACTTATTTGAAATGTGAGCTTTCTGTTTGTCTTTGAAGGACCCTCCTTGCCTTTGCATGAGGAAGATCTTGATAAAATAAAAGAATTTTAGAGGCCAACAAGGGAAACTACTTAGATGTGGTTTAGCCTAAAGCTTTCAGTACTGATAAGTCCCATTGAACTTGTTTGGAATCACTCTGTGGGCAAAACCATATATAAGTTGCAGTAGATTCCATTGCTTGTCTCCTGTACATCTGGAATACCACTCCCTCCAGATGCAGGCATCTGACTGTTACTGATATAAACAAAGAAAATTATTGAACTCTTTACTTCTTGTGTGGCGCTTGTGTAAACTTGATTCTCACCTACAATCTTGTCAGTCAGCTTCTCGGCTGCTTGAAGCTGTGATGTGAGATTTCCTCAGGAGAGCTTCTTGTCTCTTCCTGGAAGGTGCTTGTCCTCACTGGGTATTCCCTGGAGACTTGTTACCTCAGCAGGCCTTTCCTTGGAGAAATCTGATTGCAAGATGATGGTTCTGCTGCTAAGTTCTTTTTGGAGTTTTTCTTCTACTCCTCCAATGTCTTTGTCTTTGAATTCCAAATGTTCCAACTACTAATATCTCTTGGGAACATCTTTGTATTGCATGTAACTTTCATTAGTTTATATCAAGAATACTTCTCCCCATTCCTTCAGATTATTGTTCACTTGAAAGTATTGGCTCATCTAAGTCTCCGAGATTCTTTCCCCTCTATGTCATCTCCTGATCTGAAGATAATTAATTAGTTGGAGCCAAAGTCTTATGTATGTGTGTATGTATGTGTGTGTGTCCCTGGAACCCTTATTTGTTTTCTTGTTTATTCATTAGACATATGGAAATTTGTTTGTTTTGATTCAGATCCGCACAGTACAAATGATCTTGTTCCACTACTTATAGATCTGGAAACTTCAGTAATTTCTTTAGCTAAGTGTGTTAAATAAGTATACATGGTGATAATTAACTGTGCACTGTTTGGTAAAGAAAGTACAAATTCAATTGTAAAAAAAAAAAATTTTGCTTAAACTTGAAAAGATTATCCATAACTAGACTGAGGCATTCTATTTTATCCACTAAATGAACAGGGGAGGGAGCAAAAGAACCATTCTCCTTTTCTGTGCCAGTAAAGTTCATTCATTCAGTTGGCCTACTACATGGAGAAAGTGAAGCTTGTTATGTGCTTTTTAACCTTTAAAAAGAAAACTGACAATGTTTTCTGTCTTAGTGTTTTTCTTTCACACAAAAAGCCTTTCTGTGTACCGCATATTCCTATGAACAACCAGTAACTTAGATGGTGTATGTGCATTCAAAGTACACTAAACTAGCATTAGTTCCTGCAATGGCTGATTTACTTTGTGACAGAAATTGAAGAATGTATTAGAGCTGACTGTACTGATTCCATTAAATTCTTTCTGTTTCTCCTCCCTTGGTGTTCACACCTTAACAGCTAGAAGAGGGCTTCATCCTCCCTGATTGAACTAACCTTGTTATCTCCAGACTGATTCTTGCCTGCATATTTATACCTGCCCCTGGAAATTTCCATTACATGCGTCTGACGAAGTGGGTATTCACCCACGAAAGCTTATGCTCCAATACATCTGTTAGTCTATAAGGTGCCACAGGACTCTCTGTTGCTTTTTACAGATCCAGACTAACATGGCTACCCCTCTGATACTTCACAGTATTACTTAAAAATCAGATCTATACAGTCCCCTCCAGTTTGCTTGACCTTATGCACACCTGGCTTCTTTTGTAATAATATTTTCTTAACTAATCTTAAATTACTATTTGTTATATAAAGAAAAGAGCTGGTGATGAGAGGATCCCAGTTTTTAAATCTAGGCTGACTTATAGTTTGACCCTGAAAACAATCTTGATCTTGTGCCTTCATCAACCTTGTTCCCCAATTGAGTAATGCTTTGGGGATAATAAAATACGGAAGAAGTCATATTTTGGAACAAGTTTGTATCTGAATTCTTTTTAGCATCCTATGTATAGATGATTCTCAGATATCACATTATAATTTTTAAGTACTGACAGGTGTATCATGCATGCACTATTCACAGAAATATTTATGGGAAGGAGCTTATTGTCCAGAAAGATACCACAAATCTAATCAGGAGGTGAAGATTAAGATGCAGCTACTAGACTATTATCCACCTTGCTTCTGACTTTGGATAAGTCCTTTCATCATTCTACAGTTTCTCCATCTGGAAAATGGACATAATACTTCCCTTTCTTTGTAAATCACATTGAGACCTTAGAGATGAAAAGCGCTGTATGAAATGTTACTTTTATTATACTTGAGCTGATTGAATACTGGATACTTATATCCACGAATATCCATTCAAATTATACCTCAAATGTTTATTCACCCATTTCATGGCTTGTATCCTTTGAATATTGTGACACTGGCAGACTGGTTGCCAGCTTATGCATGAGCCCCAAATCAATTCACCTGTGTATTTGTATACATCAAAATGATTGTTAGATGTATAAGAATGTATTTGGTGTTTAAACTTCATGGAAGGTAGTGTTATGTTACTTACATTGTTTTCACTTGTCTGTATCCTGTTTTAATGTAGTAGCAAATATTTACATTGTGTATACCCCTGTAACTAAATAACACATCAAACAAGGAAGAAACCTTGTGGAATGAAAATGATGAACTTTAACAGAAAAGAGCTAATTTCAAAGGAAATGGTCATTGTGTATGATGACCAGAGATCAGAGAAAATGCATTTCTCACTCTTTATCACCCAAGGAAAAGCCCGAGTGGGTAGTGACTCTGTCAGGTTGGTTTCCCTGAGAAAAAAGCTATAAGTATGGATTCAAGGAAGGATCCTGGATCTCTGGACTGTTTGGACTTCTTACAGGGAAGTGTACCAGAGGCAGAGTGGAGATCCCCAGAGACAATCTGGATCTCCTTAAAAGATTTTTAGTAAACTGGCAGTTTATTACATCACTGACACCATTTAGAATTACAAATTGTGACTCATCTGTGCATATATTTTACCTGCTTTAATCTCTTAATAACTTCGGTTCCTTTTCTTAGCTAATAAGCCTTTAGATCTTACACCAAAGACAACACTAGTGGTCAATTCTATAGTAAACTAACTAGAGAATGAATTGATTTCGGGTAAATGACTTATCTTTTGGGACAGGGGAGAAACCTGATGTGGTGTGATTTTTGGTTTATCTGATCTTTTATCACAAAGTCCAGTTTGTCTGGGTGGCAAATTGACTAGAGAGGCTAAGGGGACTGTCTGTGACTCCATTGTAAGACTGGTATAGTGATCCAGGAGTTCACATTTGTTACTGGCTTGGTGAAATCTAATTACAGAACACACCACCAGTTTGGGGTGTCTGTCCGCTTTTCTGAAAATCTTCCTTGAGGTAGGCACTCATGGTCGTGAGCTACTCCAGACAGTGTGGCAAATATACAAGAGCCTCAGCTTCACTAGCAGGAATGCTCAGATATTCACCATAAGTGCATGTGAAATTGTATGTTTGATTGTAAAATTTTCCTGCTGGGAACATGTTCATTGAGTTTTGTTGGCTCACTAAATCACCCCCTGCCAAAGATAGAAATAGCCCTCAATGAAAAAGACAAGGAGTTTAAGCTA
Organism: Terrapene triunguis; assembly: GCF_002925995.2. Taxonomy (NCBI): domain Eukaryota; kingdom Metazoa; phylum Chordata; order Testudines; family Emydidae; genus Terrapene; species Terrapene triunguis. Next base: position 16,596,113 of record NW_020664404.1, read on the forward strand.
TACACTTCCTGCAGGAAAAGGAGCCTTAAGATTAGCCACGCACAGGTACCATGGTGATAGGTGAGTTTAAGAACCTGAAAAGAATGGGATGGGTATGGGGTGAATATAGGAGCAAGCAACACCGTGGGCCACATGTTGACTGGATTCCACTGTATTCTTCTAGAGTTACATTTTTATTGTTAAAACAGACTTTCTTGACTCCACAGAGGTGTGGGGATTTTTGTCTGGAATGGGATGGGGACTCCATGTCGTGTGCTGCAGCATCAGTCTAAGCTCCCCTAATTACACTTAGGCAACACATTGTAGAGGAAGGGATCTTTCCAAAACCTAATTTGGGCCTTTAAATAGGCTTTGTAAGAAATATAGGATTTGAAGACAGAGGTGCAACCAGATAAAGTACATCCCCAAAATTGAGAGATCTAATAGCTTGCCGAGATATTGTGTTAGCTTCTTCCCTAAGTCCCATGACACATTTTTATAGTTCTGTCCCTCTCTGATAGAAACACCCAAGCCTCCTAGGGCAGCCCCATAAAACAGCATTTCTGGATCCTAGGGCAGTGTTTCCCAAACTTGGGATGCCGCTTGTGTAGGGAAAGCCCCTGGCGGGCTGAGCCGGTTTGTTTACCTGCCACGTCCACAGGCTCGGCCGATTGCGGCTCCCACTGGCCGCGGTTTGCCGCTCCAGGCCAATGGGAGCTGCTGGAAGCAGCGCAGGCCGAGGAACATACTGGCCGCCACTTCCAGCAGCTCCCATTGGCCTGGAGCATCAAACCACGGCCAGTGGGAGCCGCGATCAGCCGGACCTGCAGACGCGGCAGGTAAACAAACCGGCCTGGCCCGCCAGGGGCTTTCCCTACGCAAGCGGCATCCCAAGTTTGGGAAACACTGTCCTAAGGAATCAATCTGAATCAACAGGACAAACATTCCTCCAAAAGGACAAACCCATGCTAAGATTCTTGGGGGGAAAACTTGAAAATATCTTCCTGGATAACTAAACTATACTTGACATTGTAACAGGCACCTCTTGTTATAATGGATTCAACCAAAACCCTGGAACTTTGGGAGGTTAAATCTAGATCCAAATTTTGTGACTTGATCCTATCTCCACTACTTAAATGTAGTTGTAGAGATGTACTAAGCCGGGATGTACTAAGGCGTGTATTTATCTAAAATAGAGAGAAAAAGAAATAGCGTAGTAACTGTTCCCAAACTCGGATGTGTACGTCATTTTTTCAACAAGTAGCTACCCACTTGAGGGCCATATCCTGGAACTGGCTTCTATTCAAAGCTTTCATTAAGTTCAGTGGAAGTTCTATGTGAGAAACAATGAGAGGTTGGACCCCTGAATCATTGACAAACATTTTGATATGTTATTTATTTACTGCTGTCTGTACTGTACAATAATGATCACAGAATCATAGAAAAGTAGGCTGGAAGGGACCTCTAGAAGACAAGTCCAGATCCCTGTGCTGAGGCAGGACCAAGTAAACCTAAACCATTCCTGATAGGTGGTTGTCCAACCAGTTGTCCAAAAACTTCCAATGAAGGGGATTCTTTGGAAGCCTATTCCAGAGATTAACTACCATTATGGTTAGAAAGTATTTCCCCCCCTAATATCTAACCTAAATCTCCCTTTCTGGAGATTAAGCCCATTACTTCTTGTCCTACCTTCAGTGGATATGGAGAACAATTGATCACCATCCTCTTTATAACAGCCTTTAACACATCTGAAGACTATCAGGTCCCCCTCAGTTTTCTTTTCTCAAGATTAACCCTGTCCAGTTTTTTTTAACCTTTCCTTGTAGGTCAGGTTTTCTAAACCTTTTATCATTTTTGTTGTTCTCCTCTGGCCTCTCTCCAATTTGTCCACATCTTTCCAAAAGTGTGGACCCCAGAATTGGATACAGTACTCCAGCTGGGGCCTGACAAAGCAGGACAATTACCTCTTGTCTTACATGCAACACTTGTGTTAAAATGCCCCAGAATTATTTTTAGCCTTTTTTGCAGCTGCATCACATTGTTGACACACATTCAATTTGTGATCCACTATAACCCCCCAATCCTTTTCAGCAGTACTATCATCTAGCCTGCTATAATCCATTTTATAGTTGTGCATTTGATTTTCTTTCTTCTTAAGTACACTGCACTTGTCTTTGTTGAATTTCATCTTGTTGAATTCAGATCAAGTCTCCAGTTTTTCAAAGTGACTTTGAATTCTAATCCCCACCCAGCTTGGTGTCATATGAAAATTTTAGAAGCATACACTCCACTCCATTATCCAAGGGATTAATGAAAATTTTGAAAAGTACCAAACCCAGGACTGACCCCTGCGGGAGACCATAAGGTATGCCTTCCCAGTTTGACAGTGAAACATTGAGACCTACTCTTTCACTATGGTCTTTCAAGCGATTGTGCACCAACCTTATAGTAATTTCATCTAGACCACATTTTCCTAGTTTGCTTATGAGAATGTTATGTGGGACTGTGTCAAAAGCTCTACTAACATCAAGATATATCACATCTATGGCTTCCCACTGCCCCTCCTCCCCCCAATCCACTAGTCCAGGAGCCATGTTAAAGAAGGAAATTAGGTTGGTTTGGCATGATTTCTTCTTGACAAATTGATTCTGGCTTTTCCTTATAACGCTGTTATCCTCCATACGCATACAAATTCATTATTCAATTATTTGTTTCAGTATCTTTCCAGGTATCAGTTAGGCTGATGGGTCTATAATTCCCCAGGTCCTCTTTGTTTCCCTTTTTAAAGATAGGTACTATGTTTGCCCTTCTCCAGTCTGGGACCTCACCAGTCCTACAGGAGTTTTCAAAGGTAACTGTGAATGGATCTGATGTTGCTTAAGCTAGTTCCTTACATACCCTAGGATCCTAGGATGAATTTCATCAGGCACTTACGAGATGTAATTCATTTTGTGCCTTAGCCTTTCTGATTTTATCCCTACATGCTTGTGGTATTCTTTTGTGCTCCTTAGCAATTTGTCCATGTTTCCACTTTTTGTAGGATTCTTCTTACTAGTCTTCCTATCTTTTTTTTTTTTAACATTGGGATAGTTTGCAGTTATGTTTCTAATATTGTCTCCTTGAGAAAGTACCATCTCTCCTGAAGAGACAAGGTGGTTGAGGTAATATCTTTTATTGGACCAACTTCTGTTGGTCAGAGAGACAAGCTTTAGAGCTTACACAGACCTCTTCTCCTCCTGAACTCTCTTCTCCCTTAGATTTTATTCCCATGGGACCTTAACTATCAATTCAATGGGATTGTTAAAACCTGCTTTTTTGTAGTCCATTGTCCTTATTCTGCTGCTCTCACTCCTTCCTTTCCTTAGAATCCCAAAATCATCATTTCATCCAACTTGCTTTGCATCGTCAGAGTTGTTACCAATTCCTCCCTGTTGGTCAGAATGCCTGTCTCCCTGGTTACTTCCTGGAACAAAATGTTGTGCCCAATGTAATCCAAGAACTTATTGGAAATTTTGCTGTATTATTTTTCCAACAGATATCTGGGTTAAGTCCCCAGTTACTACCAGGTCTTGTGTTTTGGATATTTGTTGTTTGTTCTAAAAGTGTCTCACCCCCTCCTTTTCCTGATTGTCACCCCTCCCCCACCCCCTTCATTGGGTTTCAGAGCCTGAGCTCCAGCCCAAGTGGGAAAGTCTACACTACTATTTTTAGCTTGGTAGTGTGAGCCCCATAATCCTGAATCAGTTGACTCAGACTCTGAGACTCGCTGCCACAGGGTATTTATGCAGTGTAGATGTACCTTAACATTCCTATACCTTTTTTTAATAGGAGTATGGGGTTGTCCCAGAGTCTTTGGCCATAATTTCCTTTCCCTTCCTACTGTGTACAGCAATGTATCAACTGTCTCTCTGATTGCTGCCCTGACTGCTCAGAAGTGACTGAATTTCAATGGTGACTTTCATTGGTATGTATAAGTTAGCAAAAGACTTACAGCTCCTTTTGAAAGTAAGGTGTTATACGAATATAAGATATTATTGAAGCTTCATGCAGTTGTTTCTGAAAACAATTTTCAAATTATTTTAAACTGGTAAACATAGAGTTGTGAAGGCATGCAATAAAATGGCCATATTTAAAAAAAAATAATAAACCACAATCCTGGTAACCTTTCTGTTCACAGGGTGCAGAAATAGGCAATTATTTTGTAATTACATGGTACTTAGCAGATAGTAAGAAGTTCCTTTTTATATGATTCCTCCAATCCAATTTCTATGTAATGTACAGATTGTAAATAACCATGTCACTTAAATAATTACACTGTTGTTTTCAGAATAAAATTAAATATTATTTTTTCTCCTGATTAAGACCTCTTTTTGAATGCAGTGATGCAAAAAAAAAAAAAAAGTGAATTACACAGACAAATTATCCAGTTTCAAAGATGTTAATAACTGTAATGAACTGGCCTGTGTGTGATACTAGTGATACTTCATAATATATATATAAACACTACTGTAGCCCTTTATGTGATGGACTCAAAACTGGTCACCTGAATTTGTTTCTAGGAAGTTTCTCCTTTATCTCAACAGATAAGGGATTTTGCTTTTTGGAGTAGGAGCAGATGAGTTTTACCACTCTGGCTGCTGTGAAAGTTTGAGGATGTAGTGTGTAGATCAGTGAACACCATAGACTCCTATGTGGACACAGTTATTTTGCAGGCTGCAGCCTAATATGTATTGTGAAATTTAATGGAGCTCTCGTAGGGGTTTGTGGTCTGTAAATTGTTTTTTAAAAAACTTTCTAGTTCTGTATTGAAATGAATAGTTCTGTTCAAGTTCTAGAACAGGGATCGGCAACCTTTGGCATGCGGCCCGCCAAAAATTTGTTTGTTTACCTGCTGCATCCGCAGGTTCGGCTGATCGGTTCGCCGCTCCACGGTTTGCTGGTGGGCCGCGTGCCAAAGGTTGCCGATCCCTGTTCTAGAATATTGTATTGTAGATGGCTCTGGTAGTTTTATCTATAATTAAGGTTTCTTGGCAATTCACATGTTCCCAGTTACTTCTAACTTTGCCAGAATTTAGTCATTTGGGCTGGAATTTGTCATGGCCAAGTGTGCCTCAGGTTGATTTTTATTTATTTATTTATGTATCGTTGGAAAGTGCCAGCAAAATTTGTTTAGCTATTTCCAATAATGAGATTAGGGGAAAATATGTTTTGTCCATGTTTAAATAAATACATCTTACAGCTGTTTTATTGGGAAACTAATATCTCTGTGTTTTGGAGTAGAGAATTTAAATTTGGGAGGGAAATATCCTTTGCATCAGGGATGTGCCTTTGCCATCCCTACAAATATCTTTCCAAATTTGGTAACATTTTATTTGTTTTTTGAAAAAAAATCTGTTTGCACATGCTCAGTTGAAACTGGTTGGAGTTTGGCTACTAACTTCTCTGAAGAGTCCATCTCTACTGGATATGCTCCAGCTCAGGAGTTCAGGGGATGAGCAGGACTTTCCCTGCCATTGCTGCTGCAGGCTGCTATCATACTGGGCTCTGGAACTGACAGAAGAAATGATGTCAAGTATCAGAGGGGTAGCCGTGTTAGTCTGAATCTGTAAAAAGCAACAGAGGGTCCTGTGGCACCTTTAAGACTAACAGAAGTATTGGAGCATAAGCTTTCGTGGGTGAATGCCCACTTCATCAGACGCAAGTAATGGAAATTTCCAGAGGCAGGTATAAATCAGTATGGAGATAACGAGGTTAGTTCAATCAGGGAGGGTGAGGTGCTCTGCTAGCAGCTGAGGTGTGAACACCAAGGGAGGAGAAACTGCTTCTGTAGTTGGATAGCCATTCACAGTCTTTGTTTAATCCTGATCTGATGGTGTCAAATTTGCAAATGAACTGGAGCTCAGCAGTTTCTTTGGAGTCTGGTTCTGAAGTTTTTTTGCTGTAGGATGGCTACCTTTACATCTGCTATTGTGTGGCCAGGGAGGTTGAAGTGTTCTCCTACAGGTTTTTGTATATTGCCATTCCTGATATCTGACTTGTGTCCATTTATCCTCTTGCGTAGTGACTGTCCAGTTTGGCCAATGTACATAGCAGAGGGGCATTGCTGGCACATGATGGCATATATAACATTGGTGGACGTGCAGGTGAATGAGCCGGTGATGTTGTAGCTGATCTGGTTAGGTCCTGTGATGGTGTTGCCGGTGTAGATATGTGGGCAGAGTTGGCATCGAGGTTTGTTGCATGGTTTGGTTCCTGAGTTAGAGTTGTTATGGTGCGGTGCGTGGTTGCTGGTGAGAATATGCTTAAGGTTGGAGGGTTGTCTCTTTGTTTCTTTATTTCCTTGTGTGGGTATCGTAGTTTTGAGAATGCTTGGTGAAGAACTTGTAGGTGTTGGTCTCTGTCTGAGGGGTTGGAGCAGATGCGATTGTACCTCAGCGCCTGGCTGTAGACGATGGATCGTGTGGTGTGTCCGGGGTGGAAGCTGGAGGCATGAAGGTTAGGAGTCTGGGGGAAGTGGTTACTAAGGCTTGGTCTACACTTACCCCCCAAGTCGAAGTAAGGTACGCAAATTCAGCTACAAGAATAACGTAGCTGAATTCGACATACCTTACTTCGAACTTACCGCGGTTCAGACGCGGTCCACACGCGGCAGGCAGGCTCCCCGTCGACTCCGCGGTACTCCTCTCGTTGAGCTGGAGTACCGCAGTCGACGGGGATCACTTCCTGGTTCGATTTATCGCGTCCAGACCAGACGCGATAAATCGAACTCGGACCTTCGATCCCCAGCCGCCGAACTAGCGCGGCAGTGTAGACCAGCCCTGAGATCCAACAACAAGCTGGAAAGGAGGGACACTGGGTGTGTGGGGAGGGGGAGACAGGTATTTTGATAATAGGGAATCTGGAGGGGGCAGATAGACTGGGGTTGGGATGATGAGCCAAATGGGAGGGGTCCAGGAAAGACAAAAGACTGGGAAAGTGGCAGATTGGAGGGGACACGAGCAGAAGGTCTGTGACCATCAGAACACACACACCTCCAGAACCATAAATGGAACCCAAGATTCCTGAAACTCTCAATTTCTCAGTTACGGCAAATATATATGAAACCTACTAGCAAAATGTGTTTCTTATCCCTCTCTCTAACGCTTACCCACATACAGGATGACAACCTGCTACTGCAGTCGGTTACTTTGTTAGCTCAAGTGGCAGCAGTCCGTGCTGAGGATTCTAAGGTTCCAACTACAGCTGTGCAGAAAAAGGTAATTCCATTTCATGGAGGATTTAGATATTTTGAAACTTACTTTCATTCCAATTTGGAACAAACACCAAACATATCAAAATTCTCCACGAAAGGGAATAGAATCTTGGCTCCAAAACAGTCAGTCTGGTGAGCTGCCAAGGAGCCATGGACCTGGAAGCCCTGGTGTCCCCAACTCTGAGACAGTATGGCATGCGGATTGCCAAGGAGCCAATTATGCAAGCTAACAGGAAACCTGATCAGTGTTCAACTGAAACCTGCCTGAGTTCTATTGAACCACTGTAGAAATTGAATGCTCTCCATGGGACATTTCAGACTAACTGGTAAATTCAAAGAAAATTTATTTGTATTATTTTTTTTTCCAGACCAGCAGTGTTCTGATCCTGCTGAAGTGATGACCCTTGTGTGACAGCACATGATGGAATTTTTTTTTCCAATTTACCTTTTTAAAATCTAGAAAATTTCTCTCTCTCACTCACAAAAAATAAATAAAATGAAAGTGTTAAGGATGCAATATCAAGCACTCAACAGAAAATGCCAGTATTAAGATTGCCTTAATTTGCCCCCTTTGTATGTATGCACAATAAGACCATTGTTTAAATGATACAATCACATACTATTCTTCCCCAAGACATACGTCTCATTCAGTGCACGGGATAGACCTGCTTTGGAAATAGGTCAGAGTTGTGTAGTAAAGGACATTGTTGTCTATAGCGTCCCTACTGTATTTGTTGCAGAAGTTGGATGATGTGTGCTATTTTCAGGTACTGGGACAGACTCATCAAGGTCTGCCCAAAAATAAAGGCCCCCTCCCTCTCAACTAAGGGGGAAGAATGACAAAGCCCAAACCACCATTGAATACTGGGGACAACAAAGTATAAAACAGGAACAGGAGTGAGGTCAAAGGTTAAAAGTGAGGAAACCAGAAGGGGCACCAAGAACCTAGACAGCACCCACAGCTCCTCAAAGATGTCTAAGGAGTCAGTGGGTGCTCCACAGAGGAACTCTGCTAGGAGACATGATCCAACAAGGTAACAGAAATAGTCCCCACAGTTGCTGAGCCTTCTCCCCTCACAGCCCCAGTCCAGCTTCTTCATATTGGAATGGTAAATGCCCATCTTGGACAGCACCAAGAGGAGGTCTTGTGACTTTGTGGGGCCAAGGATGGGGGGACGGATCCTAGGATCAGGAGATGTGAGGAAAAGTGCAGCCACAACCTCAGTAAGGAAGAGGTTGTGGAGAAGCCGGAAGAGGGGCTGCAACCTGACACACTCTATGTAGATGTGTGCCAGGATCGCCACAAAAGGGACAGGTGTCATGGGAGTTCATGAATTGTACTAGGTATGGGCCTGTGCTCATGGTTCCATGAAGAGCTGAAGAAAGAGCCTGTTTTTGAATAATTTTTTTTCAGCAAATCCAGAAGGCCCATATCTTTTGAGGTCTGCCACCAATATTCCCAGCAGGCTGTGGAACCAGAGTGGAATATAAACTGGCCCCCAGGGGTTGGAAAGTGTGTAGAGAATGAGGGAGAGGACCGCAGGAAAAGAAATGATGGTTTCATAGATTAAGGCAGCTGAAGGCCTCCCTGGAGAATGGATTCTGTCCCTGCCTCTGCCACAGATTTCCTATGAGGTTGGGCAAGTCACTTAACCCAAACTTTTCACAGGTGGTCATCCACTTTCAGAGTGCTCAAATATGAGACTCTGGGGATCTGATTTGTAGAAGTGCTGAGCACTGACAACAGCAATGGGAATGGCTTTGAACATATGAAGTCCTATATAATGCTAAATATTCTCTAAAGGCTCTATTCATCTCCAACTGAGAAGTTTGATTCCACCTATGGTGGATGGAAAACACTTTTTTTTTAATGCAGGGTAATTTTTCTATTTGGAGAGTCATCCAGTGTTTAGTCATTTACACAATTCAGGTAAAACAGCTCCCAAAGTTATGAGTGCTCAACACCACTGAAAAATAAAACCCTTGGATTGTCAATTTGGTATGTCCCCTCTGCTTTGAAAATTGACTAAATGTTTAACCAGGTGCACATTTGCTGGTTACTGGCGATCTCTCAAAAAATGGTACAGAGCAAGTACTATGCCTTCAACCTCTGGAAGACTACTGTTAATACCTCTTTCCCCAAATATACATAGTCTAATGGAACCAGACCATCAGGACATTTATCCAAAGGGGCAGGTGGTGGGTGAGCAGCTCAGAGCGTATAATTATTACTCCACCAGTGATACAAGCAGTCACTTCAGAAACCCTTGAAACATCTCTCCATTGAAAGGAAAACCTTTCTCTCTCAATATTCCCAAATTTTTTTGCAATGTTTGTCATCTGTGGTTCTCTATGCTCCAAAGGACTGGTAGGAAATCTGTTCTGCAGCAATGATCTAAAGCATCTGATCATAGCTGATACTTACTTGTTCCCTCCGCTGCTACTGAGCTGCCTCGGCCTCTTCCAAAGAGTACTGTTGTGTGTGTGTGTCATTGTGACCGGGGTCCTACTGGGGAGCCAGCTGTGGTCACTCAGTTAGGGTGAACTGCAAAGAATGGGGCAGACAATCCCCCAAAAGCTGATGAATATTCCAATACTTAGATTCACAAAACAGCTTCTTTATTACCTTACTGATTACTCAGAAGTCCAAACAACACAGTTCCCTTAAAGTGATCCAGCCTCAGGCCCCCATTCAGGTACCCAAGTCAAATATGATGAAATAAGATTTACAGAATTTTTCATCATATAAAAGAAAAGATTCTACCAATCCCAACGGATCAGACACATTACCTCCCAGGTTATTGAATATTCCAGAGCTTAACCAAATACACACTACAGCAAATTCTTATTAACGAAACTAAAATTTATTTAAAAAAAAAACAAAAAGAGAGAGTATGGTTAAAAGATCAATATACTTACAGACATGAGTTCAATTAATTGAGGTTCAGATTCACAGCAGAGATGGTGAGCTTTGTAGTTGCAAAGAGTTCTTTCAGAAATAGTTCATAGGTTATAGTCCAATGTCCAAATATCATATTCAGGGTGTACCAGCATAACTGGGACCTCAGTCTTTTGACTCAAACTTCCCCTGATGAAGCCTAAGCAGATCTGAGATAACAGAATCAGGACCCAAAGGTCTTTTTATACAGTGTTCTAGCATCCACTTGACCACACAGTCCTGGTTAAACAATAGGCTTTTGATGTAGCCTTTTGCTTTCTTAACACCACCAGTAGTTAGTTACACAAATTAACATAGGGCAATTATCCATTAGGCAGTCTATTACAAACTTCAAAGAGGCATATAGACAATGACATTATTTTACCCAAGATTCATCCAAATGTTAATATTCTCCTTTGATCTCTGAATCAATAGTTATAGTGACAGACAGGAACTGACTGTTTATGGGTAGCATATAAGATACACACAATTAGTATTACCTCTAACAATATAGGTTTGTATTTCAAAGTTCTAGCTCAATGGTTCTCAAACTGTTTTTTTTTGCGGACCACTTGAAAATTGCTGAAGGTCTCGGCGGACCACTTAATGATCTTTCCAAATGTTGTTTGTACCATTGGCTAACTATTGTGAAGCGCTTTGGATAAAAGTGCTATATAAAAAAACCTTAATAATTAGTAGACTTACCTTTCTAATGCGATAGATGTACCCTCTCTCCCCGCCGTGACAGCCCCCGAGCTGAGGCTGGGAAGGAGGGGGGTCTCTCCCCGGCAGCCACAGCCATGGAGCTGGGGAAAGTCGCCTCTGTCTCTGGCCATCGCAGCCCTGCACGTCCCAAATTCCCCCACCCCCTCTTCTCACCCCACTGCCCCCTCCCATCTACCCCCTATCGCCCCCAAGGCCAACACCTCACCTTACATGTGCATTTTCTCCCGGGTCCAGGCACCTAATTAGTGGAGCCATGGCTACGCGGCTCCACTAATTAGTTGGGTGGCCCTTCATTCTCTCGTGTGCAGCTGCCCTTAGAGGGAACTATCTGTGGACCACCTGAATGGAGCTCAGTGGTCCATGGACCACAGTTTGTCTAGCCTACTTAGCATGAATGACCCCTATTTATCATTCTCATACCTTTCTAACATGACTTTAAAGGTGGGCTTTGGGTCATTCAGCCTGGAAGCTATTTAACCATTTCTAGCTATGAGTCACAGTCATTTACAGTGGATTGAGGCTGCTTTAAATTGTGCATCAATTCTTCTGCCTGCTGTGCACTCTTTGGCAGAATGTTATACTGCTGATTATGCTGTAACCACATCAGGGTTGAAACTAACCCACCATCCTTCTGTGTGTGTGTACCTGTCTTGTTGTGCAGCAGACATTCAGTGCTATCCAATGTACTACGTGCATGTTGGGAGGATCATAATAGGAAGGTTTTCTGTTGCACTCAACCCTTTTTGGTAGCATGCAGCATCCTTTTCAGTATTTTTCATTACTGTATTCATAGGTGTCTGTGACGGGGCAGAGCGGCCCCGCACTGGCGCAGCAGGGGTTAATCCTTCCTTCCTGGCAGAGGAAGCCCCGCCCCGGAAGCCCTGCTGGGCATGCTCCAACTGGAGACTAGGTATAAAAGCCTGCAAAGTTGCTCAGTTGGGACTGACCACTGAAGGAGAAGGACGCACACAGCCAGCTCCCGAGGAGGAACAGCCCATGTTCCAGGCTCCGGGAGCCAGCCTAGCCAGCCCGAACCCTGCATCTCAGAAGGAGGGCCTGCCAGAGGGGAACGGACCTGAACCCACGTCTCCGGAGGAGACTGCGACATTGAGGGTAGGAAGTGACCCAGGGGAACTTTAGGGACGAGCCGCATTAGAGCAACACTGATGTTCGGTGTGCTGCGGCCGGATCCCCGCCGAGCCCATGGCAAGGGGAATCCTGCCATTAGGAGAGCCCTGGGTTGGGACCCGGTGGAGAGGGAGGGCCCGGGTCCCCCTACGCCTCTGGCTGTTGGGCTGCACTACCCCGCTACTGAGGGGAGTTATATGGACTCTGGCTGTTGGGCTGCACTACCCTGCTACTGAGGGAGAGATGATGGATGGGACACCACCAGGAGGGGGTGCTCTGCTGGACAGAGCTAATTCCCAGAAACAACCAGTAGGAGGTGCCAGGTGGTGAGTCCCAACCCCGTTACAGTGTCCTTAATTTGGAAGCACTGTTAACCTGGTTCTTGGCTCCTTCTTCCCACAGATCCTCTTCTGTGAGTTTCCTAGTGGAGTTGCCATTAAAAATGGGAGGTACAATATATTTTTGAGCAGAGTCATTTGAAAGCACAAACTCACCATTGTGAATGGATAAAGGAAGGGCTTCTGAGCATCCAAATAAGAGCAGAGGAAAAATTCAGGAACTACAAGACAGCAAAGCAGTTGAAGATAACATCTCTTTTCTGAAAAGTTCCCTCCCCCCCCCAGCAATTCAAAAAGCCCATTTCTTTTGAGGTCTATATAGAGCTAGCCAGGGATTTTCCAGTGAAAGTTTTTCATTGGGCAATGCCCATTTCTCAAAACAAGCCCCTCCCCCCAAGAAAAGGTCAATTTTGATTACATTTTTGTCATCAACATTTCTGGGGGTGGGGAAGAGGAGAGAGACCGCACAACACACACCACCTAGAGCATTCACCCTGTAAGTGGGACACCCAGGTTCAAGTCCCTTCCTTGATTTAGGCATCCTAGGTGACTGCTCTAGCCTGTATTGGGAGGGCTTGGTTTCATCATGAGGTAGAACAAGAAATTTTTTTTTTGAAATCTCACAAATTTTCGCATGATGGGGAAAACAGTCCTGGTCTCCCTCCCTTCCACTGCCCCACTCTACTTCTACATTACCTTGTTGCTGTTTTAACTTAACAGCTTTTAGAAATTCACACTAGTATTATACTGCTGTTACAATCACTGTACATTTAATGGATCCTTTCTCTCTGTAGCTCTTAAGTGGAAGTCTGTTTTTCTCCTTTTTCTGCTCCTATTAATATTTTGTGTCCCTGGTTCCCTTGTGACTCTCTGGACAAATTTCCTCTTTCCTTCTCTGACAGGAGGCTGCCCTGTTCTCAATTTCTGTCACTGGAAGCATCTCACACTGTCACAATCTAACTGCTAAACTTTTTGCTGCATGACATTCTCAAGGTTTAAATCTGTCACTTTAATCTCATTAGACCATGCTACTAATTTTTAAAGCCTAGTGCCTCCATTTCCAGGCAGAACAATACTCCAGCCGTTCTGTTAAAGGGCAAGGTAGACTGCCAGCACACCAGGTAGTAATTATCCTCCAAGAATTACTGTAGTAAAGCAGGAAAAACACAACCATACTCTTCTGTGTGCTTTCACTGGAGGCATTAAATACACAGAACTCTGGTTTCAGGAAGGGACAGGATTTCTTAATAGGTCCCTGACTCCTCCATAGAAATAAGGGTCCCTACCTCTCAAAAACCCAAGCTTCTGCCCCTGGTGTTAAGAGAAACAGTGGTATACTAATAGAATAGTGGAGAGAGATTTTTCTTCAAGTGCTGTGGAGTGTGTGGTTTCCTGCTGGGTTGGAAAGTGCTTTCCAATGGAGATATTCAGCAGAAACTGGTAGGGATGGTACTGAAGTTCTTCAGTTACATCTATGATAGGTTGCACTTTGGTTCAGTATTGTGTATTATGGTTCTCTCCTGTAAGAGCTACCTATGATTTGCATGGGCTTCCCGGATGGCACTAATCTGCATCAATATATTTTTTTCCCATAGAACTGGGGAAACTGCTCTATTTTAGTGTTTTAAAAATAGATTATTCATGTCATAGCTACGGAATGAGTTCTGGACATTTATTATACAGTTAATCCCTGCCACTTTTTGAAAGAATGTTGCCATTTTGATCAGTTCTTCTTTTGACCAGGGGTCTTAATAAGCAAAAATGAACTCATTAGCCATTTTTTGAAATTAGTTAGGGATCCATTTTCAGTTTTTCAAAGACTTCATTTTTTCACCTTGGATAGTGAAATTCAGAAGTTGTTCTGGGGAAAAAAATCTGCTGTCAACTGAGAATGTATCAAAGCATTAAACTGTAAAATTTTCTTACTTTTCTACACCTGAAGAAAGTACTTCCATGAAAATTAACATTTACTCTAGTGATGTGCAACTCCATCAAATGATTATATTTCCCCTTTTTTGTTTTGGGTTTTCCTGTTGCTATAAAAGGGAGGGAGGGAAGCTCTTGGGCCACAGGAGTGGCAGGAGACTTGTTATTTTCCCAGTGCTGCCACAAACTTGCTGCATGATTAGGGGTAAATTGTTTAACCACTCTGAGCAGTGGTTTTCCCCATTGGCAAAATAGGAATAATTATGCTTTGTTACCCTTACAAATCTGTGGGGCTACCTTGAGATTAGGTATTACTAAAAATCACCAAAAATTGCAATGTAATTGCATCTAAGTAACCTGGCAAGTCCTGAGTTATTGATGTTTTTTGTCAGGGCTTGAAAAACTCTTTCCCTGCATGAATGGGAATTTGGAGCAGGCAAGTAGAGTGACTACGGTCAGGGAGCAGAGAATCTGAAGCTGCCAGCTCCTTCATTTCAGTTAAAGGGGGCAAGCATAGGAGCGGAGCTGCTTGGGAGCTGCTGCTCCTTCAAGATTAAAGGAGGGTATCAGGCAGTGGAGGGCCTAACTGCTCTTACTTTTTTAAGGACAGAGGGAGAGATGGAACAGAGCAGCTCAGGTGCTGTTACTATAACTGGAGGGAATGGATCAATTTGGGTCAGGCATATGGTTAGGTGAATGGATGTAGGTCAATGAAAGTTTTTGACACTCAGTGACAACCTTTTACCACAACAGAAATTGGGATTTATCTAAATAAGCAGCACTTGCCATGCACTAATACATCTTCATATAATATATATATGGGGTTGACTGAATTATATTATATGCATGCAATTCAGACGTCCCCCATACAAGTAGAGCTATATGTCACACAGAGCTACTGTGAATGCAAGACATGATACGTTTCAGGTGCTTCATGAAACGTCATAGGCTTATGGAACCCCATAATCTGAAATAAGTAATCAGAAGTTGGATGTCTCTCTGACAGAAGCAGGTTAGCAATTGTATTAATGTTGTTTAAAAATTTAAATGAATCACTCTGTAATGAAAAAAAATGTAATTTCACCTTTAATATCAGATTTTTTTTAAAAAGCCACAGATAAGTAATGAGAATTTGTGACAGATCAAACTAATCTTCCCAAAGTAATTCTGAAGAATAATTTGAATTAAAGGCTTTCAGTTAATTTCTTGTACTGTGCCTATAAACAGTAGAACATAATATTTCATGTTTTACCCAAGACTGCTATCACTTGCTGATTATCTAGGCAAAAATGTCCTAATGCTGAAAAGTACTTAAGTGTGTTCCTAATCTTCTGCTACTTCATATAAAACTGTAAATTACAGAACCTTGAACAATCAAACATTCCATGTAATAATTAGACTACATGCCTCGGAAGTGAAGTGTTGCTTTGCAGATCTCTATAACTATATTAAGGATATAGGAGCTGATTTTCTTAAAAAAAAAAAATCTAATAATGCATGTTCACAGCAGAAGAGTGACCTTATAGGAGATGTAGTATAAAATCAGTAATGCCAGCTCTATTGATATTATGAGACTTTTATGGTCATCCAGTAATTGCTCATTAAAAATTTCTTCCAGTTAGAAAAAAATACCAGTCTGTGAAGCCATTCCTGATATTTATAAGGGGGATATTGGTAGAACTAGGAATCTCACACAACAAAATTTAAATGTGCATATTGTACTTGAGGTATTTAAAGTGTGACAGACCCAGACCAGTGGGGTACAGGAGTCTGGTAGAGGGCAAATATACTGGTCACTGGATGAGTAGTTTTCTGTTCCCTGAGTGACCAGAGCAGGGGCTGCACTAGAGTAACCAGGAACCTGCTAGAACCAGTTAAGGCAGGCAGGCTAATTAGGACACCTGGAGCCAATTAAGAAGATGCTTCTAGAATCAATTAAGGCAGGCTAATCAGGGCACCTGGGTTTTAAAAAGGAGCTCACTTCAGTTTGGGGTGCGAGTGTGAGGAGCTGGGAGCAAGAGGCCCAAGGAGCTGAGAGTGAGAGGGTGTGCTGCTGGAGGACTGAGGAGCACAAGCGTTATCAGACACCAGGAGGAAGGTCCTGTGGTGAGAATAAGGAAGGTGTTTGGAGGAGGCCATGGGGAAGTAGCCCAGGGAGTTGTAGCTGTCATGCAGCTGTTACAGGAGGCACTATAGACAGCTGCAGTCCACAGGGTCCTGGGCTGGAACCTGGAGTAGAGGGTGGGCCCGGGTTCCCCCCAAACCTCCCAATTGACCTGGGCTGTGGGTTCTTCCAGAAGGAAAGGTCTCTGGGCTGTTCCCCAACCCACATGGTGAATCTCTGAGGCAAGAAATCCACCAATAAGCGCAGGACCCACCAAGATAGAGGAGGAACTTTGTCACAAAAGCATCTTATGATTTTCAGAATGTTGTAGGACATCAGAACTTTTGCTTGTGTTCAGAATGCCTATTGTCTCATATTACTTTCAGTGAAATTGTGGCCACTCTTCCTTCAGTATAAATGGTTGCCTCTGTAACCCTCTTTCTCAGTGCCTAGCTGAGACAGGAGACAGTATGGGACAGAAGGGGCGGGGAGGAGATAAAATGAGAAGCCTAGGGTACAGTGGAAAGATGGAGTAATAGGGGAGAAGGAAGCCTGGGGGAATGCATAGAGAGGAAAAGGGAGGATGGGAGACCTGCAAATGTGTGGGAGGAAACAGAATTTGAGGAGGTCTGGAATATGGAGGGAAATAGAATGAGGAAGGGAGGGCCTGGGGAGGATAGGGAGAGGATTGGAAGACTTAAAAGGGTGTTGCTAAGGAGACAAGTATCAGAGGGGTAGCCGTGTTAGTCTGGATCTGTAAAAAGCAACAGAGTCCTGTGGCACCTTTAAGACTAACATGTATTGGAGCATAAGCTTTCGTGGGTGCATCCGACGAAGTGGGCATTCACTCACGAAAGCTTATGCTCCAATACATCTGTTAGTCTTAAAGGTGCCACAGGACTCTCTGTTGCTTGATAAGGAGAGACTATCAGCCCTCCTTTTTTTTAGACAGAGTAGGGAGAGTCCTCCCCCTAGCAACAGATGAGAGAGATAAAGGAGGAGGTTTGCATTTGTGTGTGTGGTGCATGTTGAAGGTTGATAATTTTTAACCTGAAATGATCAATCACAAATTGAAGATGACGGGTTGATAGGTCAGTGGTGGCTTCCCCTAGCGGCTCTAATCAGATGGCAGACAAAGAAATCCTTTTGATGGGGGGGGTGTGTGTATATGTATGTGTGTGTATATATATATATATATATATATATATATATGTCAGCCCCATTAAAATGATTTCATATATATGTCAGAACTAGGGTGATGTAGCTTTACAAAAACTTGTTTGGATAGTTTTAGATGTGTATAAACTCAAAACAAAGGATGGTTGGGATTTAAGTTCTGTCTTAACCAATTGGTCAAGATCATTAATATTTCAGGGAAAGAGGGGTGGGTGTTAATGCTATTTTGAATAAATGGTGCAAATTTTGGCCTATTTAAGGATTTAATATCTTCCTCTACTGCTTGTTACCTCTGTCTTAAAAATAAATACAAATATGATGAAGATGGGATCAAATTGAATTAATTTTTAAACCAAAAAACTATTATTCAATGTAAGACTCTAAGTAAATACTTGATAAAAAGATATTGTTGTAATATTGGGTGCGTATTAAGGTTGCCAACCCTGAATGCTCAAAAATCATGATTCAGCCCCCCCTAAAATCATGGATTCACTTAAAAATCATGATTACTGGTGTGTGTAATTTTTGATGGCAGCACTGATACTGAGTTGTCCATTGGTAAATGGCAGTTGCTGACATTAGATGTCCAAAGTTATAGTATATGGCAATGTTCTCCACATTAACATGAAAGTATCTCTTGAAATAACATTTTAAGTGTTTTAGTCCTAACACTTTAAATACCCTAAAAACCAAAATTCTTAACAGCCTCCTCATTATTAGTAAGTTCTCAGCACTATAGCATTCTGTTAGGGGATGAATAAAGCAACTAGAACTGGAAGGGAAACTCTCTAAACAGCAGTGTAGTTTCTCAGATGGGGGAGTGAAATATAAAAGGCAAACAATGAACATGATATCAGATTTTTCTTTTCTTTTAAAAATCAGAAGACCAGAAGTGTCAATAATATAATGAAAGACTTCTTTAAATAAAAGAATAACATATAGATTGATACTGAATATTTATTTTACATTTTCAAGAAATGGGCCAGTAGAATAAAATCCTTTTTTGATAAAAGGATAGTGCTACCACACTAAAGAACCTTCCATGGTTTTTAACTACATAGTTACATGATTGGCAAAGTAAATTATTGCCTAGGATAAATTACAACTGCACAGGGCTCAGAGCATCACTTAAAACTTACTGCCCCCCCCCCACACACAATGAAGTTAGAATTTCCCTGTTGATTTCACTGCATCAAGGCTGATCATAACCTTGGGGTTTAGATGGTGCTTACAGGGCCTTCTGCAACTTCACCCTCATTGAGCAATAGCCATTTGTAGTTTTATGGGCTTCACCTAAATTAAGGATTAAAAAGAAGGGTGAAGTGATTTCCTTTTCCTCTCTGCTAGTTGCATTAAAACTTGCCTGTACAGTAATTAGGGATACAGTCATAGATTTCTCAACGTCTCTGAATCAATAGTAGGCTAGCACTCTGCAACATTTATCCTTTTTTTTTTTTTTTTTTTTTTTTTTTCCCCCCTACTGGGGATGTTGCTATGGGAAACAGAGCAGAAGAGTGGAATGTATCTCTTAAAAGTGATCATTTTTTCAACTTTTCAATTAAAAAGCAAATAAATATGTATATGTAGTAGCAGTGGATATGATCACCGAAGAACATCAGCGGAGTCAGAAGGGTATTATTGTTTTGTTATAATCTGGATTTTTGCCAATTTATAAAATCAGTAATTTCTGAAGCTTGTGGTAATTTACGTTAACATTTTAAATGTAAAAGTGAGGTTAAATTATAGTCCCTCAAAAGACTGATAAATCGTATACTGTATCACATGACCTGGAGTCTTTTCAATCCAGCATCATGATGGCATTTTTTTATCTTGGAAGGAATGTGCAATCAGTTAATTGTTTCAGGAGGCACAGTACATCTGACATGAGTCAAAACAATATTGTTAATATATCAGATGGAGAGACATGTACAATATGTCAGAAAATAGTAGAGATTCAGGGAGGGAGGGAAAATACTATCTGAGAAAATTAACAAAGGAAGACAACACAATGAGGAGTTAAAATTAAAAATTGGGGGTGAAGCTATGAAGATACAATTTAGAAAGAAGTGAAATGCACTATACTGCAGCAGCTGCTGCTGCTAGTTAAGTTGTGTAAAGTTTCCATTCTAGTCTCCAAGGCCAAGTTGGTCATAACTATATGAAACTTTCCCCATTTATTCTGACATTTTCCAACCTTAGTCTATCCCCAATTGCAATGTTTTTGAAAGTGAGAGCAAAAACAGACAAACCTCCCCTCCCCCCCAGTAGGAAGAATGGAGAACAAATGCAAAGTGTGTGTGTATAGAGAAATTGATTATTTTGGCAGCCTAACTGGATAGGTGTATATAGTTTAAAATTTAGTTTAAAATAGCCTAAATAAGAACAACATTTTAGTATTCTGGTGAAATTTGGCTTTAATTTGACCAAGTTATCTCTTTTTCGAATGGCATACCATCAATACTCAATACATTTTGGGGATTTTCACAAGCAGCTAAGAGAGGCTGTATTATGATTTGGAAATTCAAAGATTTTAAGACCAGAAGGGATCGTTGTGATCATCTAGTCTGAGATCCTGTATGACACAGGCCATAAAACTTCCCCCAAATAATTCCTAGAGCATATTTTAGTAAAAACATCCAGTCATGACTTAACTATGCTCAATGAGGAAAAATCCAGGATGACCATTGGTAAATTGCAAGCTTTATTTCCAGTCTGAATGTCTAACTTCAACTTCCAGACATTGGATCCTGCTATACCTGTCTCTGCTAGATTGAAGAGCCCGTTATTAAATACTTGTTCCCCATGTAGGTTGTTAAAGGGTGACTTGATTAATCTATAACCTTCTCTTTGTTAGACTCAAAGTGCTTAATCTATTTAGTTTATCACTGTAAGGCATGTTTTCTAATTCTTTAATCATTCTCATGGCTCTCCTCTGAATTCTTTCCACTTTATCAACATCCTCCTTGAACAGTGGGCATCAGAACTGGATACAGTATTCCAGCAACACATGCACCAGTGCTAAATACATTGGTAAAATAACCTCTCTACCCCTATGCAAGATTCCCATGTTTATGCACGCAAGGATCACATAGCTCTTTTGGTCACAACATCTCTCTGGGAGTTCATGTTGAACTGACTCTACACTACAATCCCCAAATCTTTTAGAGTCACTGCTTCCCAGGATAGAATCCCCCCATCCTGTAAGTACGGCCTACATTTTTTGTTCCCAGATTATATATTTGCATTTAGCTGTATTAAAACACACATTGTTTTCTTGTGCCTAGTTTACTGAGTGATCTAAATTGTTCTGAATTAGCAGTGACCTATCCTTTTTAATTACTACTCTCCCCCACCATTTTTGTGTCACCTGCAAATGTTATCAGTGATTTTCGGGGGGGGGTTTCCACATCATTAATAGAAATATTAAATACCATAGGACCAAGAACTGATTCCTGCGGGATTCCAGTAGAAACATACCTGCTCAGTGATGATTCCCCCCATATATAATTGCATTTAGAGACCTATCAGTTAGCTAGTTTTTAATCCATTTAGTGTGTGCCATATTAATTCTATATTCTAGCTTTTTAATCAAAATGTCATGCAGTACCAAGTCAAATGCCTTACAGAAGTCTATTTTATCAACACTATTACCAAACTTGTCATATCATCAAAGAAAGATTTCAGGTTAGTTAGACAGCATCTATTTTCCATAAATCCATGTTTATTTACATTAATTACATTAGCCTCCCTTAATGCTTTATTAATTGAGGCTGTATCAGCTACTCCACTATCTTGCCTGAGATCAACATACGGCTGGCAGGCCTATAATTACCCAGTAATCCCATTTACCCTTTTTAAAAAATGGCACAACATTAACATTCTTCCAGTCTTCTAGAAATTCCACCGTGCTCCAAGATTTACTGAAAATTTACTCCCCAGCGACCTCCTTTAAAATTCTTGTTATCTGGACCTGCTGATTTTAAAATATCTAACTCTAGGTATGTGCATGGGTTTACATGGCTCATTTAGATGCATTGTGGAGAAAATCACATGAGCGGAGGCAAATATTCTGCCAATGTCTTTGTTTTGCTACTAGCAGATCTTTTAAGGAAAAATTGTGATCCATTGTATTTGAGGAGTCATATATGATCTTATGACAGATACGGCAATTTTCTGCAAAATCCATGGGAGACACTGTTGAATTAAGTGTTTTAAGTATTTTTGGGGTCTATTGTATTAAATTATTGATATATGTATCTTTGTGGGTTGGGATTGTATGTAACCTTTCAAGAGGGAAAGATATAACAACTATGAGATCTGGGGTTCAAAAGACTCTATTGAAAAATATGCCAGTTAAGAATGGGCTTATGAAACAAAAAGTGTTCAGTGTTTTTTCTGGGGAATATCTAGGGGGAGGTAAATGCAAATTCTCCACCTCTGGTTATGTAAAAACCCAGCCTTTTGAAGCTTCACTATTCCAGGTTATCAATCTGTTTAATTCTGGATGAATCTGAAACTTTAGTAAAACATATCTAAATTATCAATAAAGCAGTGGATGGTTTTTAACCTTTATAAATATATGAAAAGAGACCAAGAAGTTCAAAATTTTATAGTATGAATTTACATTTTCTAATATACACCAATTTCCAACCAGCCCTCCTTTTTTCCCAGTATTTCATCCTTCTGTCCTTTTATACTCTGAGTTTCTTGAGCTGCTGCTGTTATTGTTACATTCCAGTCTACCATTAATTACAAAACAATTTTCATTTAGTTTAGTTTAAGGAAAGGGGAAATACAAACAATGTCAACTGAAATTAGTGCACTTGAAACATAAAATTTTACAAACATAAAGCAAGCAACAAAATTGGAGCAACTCTAGTTTTATGGATCCTAGAGCCATCCAGAGGCATGGCATTTTAAAAAGAAATGTATAGTTACAATTGTGAATTTTCCTCTAGCCACTGAAAAAGGATCAAAGCTTAATATTCAGTCTAGATAAGCATCTAAAGTTTGTATGCCCTTCTGTAACTTATCTAATCTTATGAAAACTTTTTTGAAGTCTGCTTCATGTACATTTACATGTTTAAACTAGTAAAGCAGAGACTTCTGTACATGTGGCAAATCAGGTAGGTGTCATTATAATAAGTCAACCCCACAGATCTGACAAAAAGGGTAGATTAGTTTTTTGTATTACAGTACAAACAGCACCTAGAGAGTGCAAACGCATAACAAACCACTGTCCTTGATTTGAAGAACCTACAGCATGCATAGCAAGGGTGGGAGAAAGGAGGTAATTTTACTGATGAGGAGCTGACAGAGTAAGTGACTTGCCTAAAGTCAGAATGGAAGTCTGAGGTAGAGCAAAGAATTAAATTGACATCCTGAGTCCTGGTCCATTGCCTTGGCCAACAGACCCGTCCTTCATCCTGAGTGGAGAACTTCAATCCTGTGTTCATAGTAACATGCCTGCTTGATAGGTGTGACCAGGACTAGGCCTACCACATGGCAGAATATGGTAATATTTACGGCAGTGGTAATGGTGTGGGCAATTGAGTGACCCTTTCAGAGATGTGAATGTTTTCAACTTGTTTATGGCTTGCAACCAAGGCTCTCTTGATCTAGGATTTTCTTGAAAATAATTGAGTCATGTCTAACAACTTTTTAGTGAAATGCTACCTTCCCAGAAATGGAATCTACTCCCCTCCTGTGTCTGAAGTCTCTAGGCCTCTCTGTTGACTAAAATCTCGTTACACTTGGGCTAACTTATGAATCTGACACTTTGCCTAGCAGCTGATTTGAATGCAGGCCCATTCATTTTAATATAGTAGCAATAGAGCTGCAGGACAAAGAGTACCCTTTGTTTATATATTCTAGGGCAATCAACAGATTGTGGCAGCAATTGTGTATGAAGGCTTTTAAAGATGGCACACTTTACCACTTGTCTACATTTATTATGGAGAATACTTGGTGTGCACAATTACTCACATGTATGGGGCTGATTTTTCCCTCCCCACCCAACATACACTTTCCAGCTACCTAGCTAGATATGGGTGTATATTACATGGTGAAAACCTTGTGTGTGGGGGGCGGGGGGACCTGCAAATATGAATTCAAATTTTACTTTGACTGTGATTTGCATCCTTTTTGTCTTTGCTTTCCCTGAATATTTCAGCAAATTTAACTTATTGAAAGGAGAGCACAATGAAACAAGGAGTTTTCTGTAATATCAGTTTAATATTTGTGTTAACTGAATTTCTAAATAACTGAGCATTTCCACTGGTAACTTGGCCCTAAAAGTCCTTCAGTGAAGGAACAGAAACATTTCTACTTGATCCAATTAAACATCATCATGTCAGATTTCAAATTCTGAATATGGATAGAAGACACCTCACCAAACAAGCCATAAACCATAATTTATTTGGTGAATTTTGAATAATTATTCAACTTGAGAAATTCATCACCTCGTGTGGATAATTCATGAAA
This sequence comes from Terrapene triunguis, assembly GCF_002925995.2. Taxonomy (NCBI): domain Eukaryota; kingdom Metazoa; phylum Chordata; order Testudines; family Emydidae; genus Terrapene; species Terrapene triunguis. The sequence continues at coordinate 16,620,163 of NW_020664404.1, forward strand.
AGAAAAGGACAAAATCTGCAGATTTGTTTTCTAAATGCCTGGCTGTGCTCTTTTGGGAGAGGGACTTTTTGGTCTGTTTGCACAGCAGCTAGTGCTTAGCTCGACTTAACTTAGTGGCCTAGAATAGGCTTTAGGGCTTCCACATGCATACAAATAATTAGTGGCATTGGACAGTTTTTATAGTGGGGGTGCTGAAAGCCATTTAAGAAAACTGTAAACCCTATACATGATGGAAACCTCTTCAAGCTGCACCCCCAGCATCCCTGCAAATTATAATTTGTTCCTTTCTTTATAGCTAACTTTAAAATGGTAAGTATGTGGGGAAAAAAATGTTGCCTCAAATTTTTGGTAAATCAATGTTCAGTTTTTTCATTTAAAACAAACCCAAGTTATAGAAACTGAAAACTAGTCAGGTTTTTCAAACTCAGAATTTATTAAATTTTCCCCTTAGTTTCCCTTTCCTCCTATTTTCCATTTTGTCACAGGGGTGTGTGTGTGGGGGGGGGGGAGAGAGACCAAAGAAAAAGGAGAAACTCCCTAGACTGGAAAAAAGTTAATGTTTTCATTTTTTTTGAAGAGCTGGAAATTTTTGGAAAAAAGGCAGTGTTTAATTGGGGAAAAAGTTTCAAATTGAAAATTTCAACCAGTGCTAGTCTCTCTCTCTCAGTGGTGTCCAAACAAAAGTAACAAATGGCTCTGTTATAATTGCAAAAGCCACTTAATTCAGTTGGGTTGCATGGGAGTAAATAAGGGCGGACTTTGGCCTGGAACCTGCAAGTTGCCCTGGAGAGGCTGAAGGGACGTATGTTAGATGACTCAGCAGTTAGCAGACCTTGCACAGTAGCAATAGGGCTGAAGTACACAGATCATTCTTGTGATCATCCATACTTTGGTATCTTTCCTCATCAGTTCTGAAATTAGACCTTTTTGTATTCGCAAGTAAAGGGAAATCAAGTCTAACTCCTGTCCCCACCAACAAACAAACAACCCTTCAGATATATATTTTGCATTTTTTCATACAAAATTCTAAATTATATTTTAAAAATGGATGAGAGATGTCTTGGAGGATGTAAGTGCTGTTAGTGCTGCTTATGTTTAATTGCTCCTTGTTGGAGGAGAAATAATTTACTATATCAAGGAGAGATGTATTGGAGTTGGGTGGCCCAGCATATGAATAATGTACTTTCATCCCTAGATTCTGAGTTTCTTTAGCTGAAAAGCCAATTGAAATGATGGGAATTATGACTTCAAATGTGAAAATGCCAAAAAAAAAAAAGGTAAGTAGCTATTGATTCAGAGATGCCTTGGAACTCATAGTAAAGTATAAAAGTAGGAAAATACGATGCTGATAGTTTATATATTATACACCTTTGCGATGGCCTCGAAGTTTAAAACTTTTGTGTGCATAAAAGGTGGTGTGTAGACATTTCTGGAGACTGAAGTCTTCTGTATTTCTACAGAACACTTGCAGTACAGACAGATCTATCCCACATTAAAAGCCTTCTTTTTGCAATTGCAAACAACTGTCCTATGGTCCAGGGGTCTCATCCATTCCAGTTATTCGTGTGTGTGTGTCTTAAGAACTCAGCACAAATCTGCTATGCATTACTGAGAGAATAGACTCATAAATTATCTCAAAATTTCTTAATGACTGAGGGTAAGAGGTTTGGCTAACCTCTACATTTGCATTTAGATTTGCCATGGATGTGATAATGACACCTTAAACTTACACTATTTACTGTGCATGTATTAAGTGAAGTTTCTAAATCTAACATATTCAAATATTTCTGCTATGTTTAATATCTTCCATTATAATGAGACCTCTACAGTGGTTTAGTGGGCTGCTTAAAATTCATCTTAATGTCTTAGCTGATACATTTTTTTATTGAGAGAATTCAATTAAGTTAGAGCTACACTTTCTTACTCTGACAAACTACCTCACTTCACTTCTTTCTCTCTGTAATTACCTTAATGGTTTAGCTGCCTGGCATTATCCACAGCAAACCAAAAGTATTATGGCGAGTTTATCTTGCAAAGCTTCTAACAGTGAAGGCTTGTTAACCCGATGTCAGGGCTCATTGAAACCTCAGTTAGACGCTAATAAGCTGAAAAAGGAAATTAGATTTTATTGTAATTGCTAACAGTATCTATATGTTTCAATGGAAAATGTAAGCAATACTTGACTCCATATTCGATGTCATACCATACCTTGCAAATTGTCACGTAAAAACTTCTCTCTTCAGAAGTTCTGCTATCCACTCTTGTCTTCCCTTTTTTTATAATGATGATTAAACTTCAAATGGTTCAGAAGTTTTGTCCGGTTTGAATGAATCCTCCAAATTTAATAGTTGTATCCAGACCTTAGGTTTGAATACATGTTAGAAGGAAAAAATAAGTGACAGTGAAAGGCACTAGAAAATGGATGTGTTTTGCATTATTAGTTTTTTTTCATGTTGCTTGCATTAATAATAGGAACTGGATTTATTTTGATCTTTGTGGTAACTACTGTGAGTGGTAATTGTCCAGCTCCTAATGGCTTTCATTGAAGTTTTATGGTAAGAATCTGCACAAGCCCACTAGCTCTGTGTGGGAGAGGAGAAAGGATGATCTTTCCTTCTGTTTCAAGTGCCCAGGGAGCAGATGGAATTGGAATTTGAGGTGCACAGATAGTAAGTGGAGAGAGGAGGCATAACTGTGAGGGAATGGACAGGTTTCTGCCGGTTATGTCTGGTAGTGTCAGCTGTAGCAAATATACTAGGGCTGGTGGGAAAAAATCCATGAAAAGTTTTGATGGAAAATTGAGGCTTTAAAAAAAAATGTGGGCCAAACCCTGAAATAACTCCAGCTGAATTCTCCATCCTTTTGGTATTTGGCAGTGTTGGTCTTTGTTTTTTTCCCAGTTTTTGGCAAAAAGAAAATTTGTTTTTTTTCCAAAAACTTCCGGTTTTCAAAAACTGAAAACCATTTATACACATTTTTGCTGTATCCCCATACATGGTATAATTATTCAAAATTTTAAAAGTTGTGGATGCATGTAAACTGTGTTAGACACTATCCAAATACAAAATGTCTTATAATGAAAATATTTTTATTTTGGTATGTCTGAATACAGAATACCGGAAAAACTCCTTGTCTTATGAAAATGATTAAGGATGTTAAGCAGCTGTCTGATTTTATAATGTATCCCGCACAGTAATCTGCATGTAACTCAATTTAGTTATTTCAGAAAGCTTACTAAGATGCACAGCCCTTAAGGGCTATAGCAACATATGTTGGCTCTGTTTTCTGTGGGACACTAATGCAGCAAGTTCTGTGTGGTTTTGTATCTATTACCTAATGAGAGAACCTAGATAGTGTGCTGTCCTGCTCCACTAATGGGAACTGTCTATAGCAGGCTTTTGTAATGGGAGGCAACAACAGACAAATCAGTTACTGTTTCCACGCCAGATACTGTCAAATAATAGTACTGCTGCCCCTTACTCTTATTTTTGTGAGCCTAGTGTACTGTAAAAGGATTTTTATGCAATACCTGCTTATTAATACTAGTAAATTAAAGTCATACTGATGGATTTGAGTTGGTTTATACTGCTTTTGAAATATCAACACATCTTTCTTTAACATTATTGGTCTTAGTTCCATGCAACATGGGTTGCTTTTAGCATTACTGCATTTTTGTCTTACTGTCCTTCGGATGCTGAGACAACCATGTTCCTTGCTCTGTAAATATCCAACATTTATTCAAAAAGGTAAAATGACAGCACCTTATTCTCTATTTTACTGTGGGGAAGAGGGAAGGATAAAAACATAAAATAATTCCAGGCCTGAAACCATACTAATGAAGCAGTGACCAGGCTATTTCTACCTGTTTTCTGTTTTAAAATGATCTCTCCCATTCGGGAGTGCAGGAGAGGGGTATTAATTAGAAACCAATGTTGGATCTTTCTGTTGAACTCCTGATCCCACAAATAGAGTTTTGTGTGTAGTTTTGGTGGTAGTGAAAATAGATTTTTAAGGATCTTTTGTTTTTTGTTTTATCATTTTAGCTTGGGAAGTCTCTTGTTGAATATTAGATATGTAAGTATTACCATACATAGCTGTGAATCAGGAAAAAAGTGGCATTAACAAGATATTCCTGCTACAAGCTCAGTTGTGGAAAGCTGTATTGTTTGCAGCTGTGTGGGTGGATGTGGCTTATCTCTTCCCCAACCTGGTGTCAAATGGTCTTTATAGATACTGTAAATTCAGGAGCCTCCGGCACAGCTATTAACATGATGGCCTTCTGAGCTGGTAAAACAATTATATCTTGTGTTTCATGTAGGCACTGCCTAACAAGCCCTCCAGTTCTGGAGCCCCCTTTTTAGCTACCAGCCTGACTCCTGCAATCCTGAAAACCACAATAGGGGAGCCCAGAACTGGAAGAGACACCATTCTTGTCTGTATCTACACAGCACAAGTAATATCCTGAGACTACAGGCCTTCTTCGGTAAAAACTCCAGTGATTAAGTAAATGTCACATGATTAATTTGCTACGTTGGTGAATCCAGCATTTGGAGTCCAGATACCCTTCCCATTCACAATATGCTTCTCTTTCTTCTTCCTGGGCAGTTACAGGTGGGATCTGCACAGACAGTGGTAGGGGATAAATGAGCTTTGTATGCAGTCCAGTGAAGTACACAGAATAGCTACTGCTTATACTAGGTAGATGGCTTACTCACTTGAAGTACTGTGCAAATATTTTAGGTACTGCAAGAGGTAGTTACCAATGTCTGGGTTTTCCCAGACAGGACCTCTTTTTGGTCCTCTGACCTTGATCTGGGCAGATCTTTGAAAAATGAACAAATGTCCATTATTTGGTATTGCCATCTTTACTTTTGTGCTGCCTTCAGAGCTGGGCAGCCAGAGAACAGCGAGTGCTGCACTTGCCCTTTCCCTCCAGCTCTGCCTGCCCTAGCACTGTCCTCTATTTGAAATATGGTAAACCTAGCAAGAAGTAGACTTGTGCATGTTGTGGATCAGACCCAAAGTATACAGTTCTGGTACGATATTCAATATTCTACACTGGAGTAGAAAGATGGCGTTTTGGGTAAGGTACTGTGCTGGAATTCAGGAGTTCTGGGGTCATTTCCCACCTGAATCACACATTTTTGTGTGACCCTGGGCAAGTCATTTAATCTCAGATTCTATGGAAGAAAGGCTACATAAGTACATAGATGGGGTGCACACACACATATATAGTGTGTGTATAAATAAAGACAAAATTACACTTACAATGCTATTCTCTGGATTTCCTAAATTAATACAATACTTTCTTAGAATAGAAAAGATCTTTTGAATTGACCCACCAAGTTTTCTGTACTTACACAAAATGTCACGTTAGCTGCCTCTATCTGCCATCTTGTGGTCTGTTAGCTTCATCTCAAGTGCATAAGTATGCACATGGATTACATATTTTAATTTATGTAATTTCTCTCAGACTCTAACTAGTAATTACTGTAGTGCACTCAAATCATTTTTATTTTTGGGAGCCTTTATGTGCAATAAATGGTTTTTGATGCAATACTTATTAATATTAGTAAATGAAAGTGAGAGAAATCAGACAATTGCAAAGCAGTTTTTGTTAACTGCAATTCTTTTCCCTGAGAATCAAATGTATTACAAATAAGCATTTTATGACTGTTCATAATGCTGATTTCTCTTCTTGATAAATTAACAATTCTCCAATATTAAAACTTTACAGCAATAATATTTTTCTACTTGCAAAATTCAGATTTAGCTCTACAAGAGAGAGATTAATCTGTACCAATACTTATATGTACATCTCAGAGGCAGTGAATTGCCATATTGGATCAGACCATTGATTTTATCTAATCTAGTATCCTATCTCTGACAGTGACTAATACCAGATGCTTCACCAGAAGGTGCAAGATACCTTGTAATGGATAATTATGGAATAAACTGCCCATGGGAAGAGGGAGTTCTTCCTAAACTCCATTAATTAATTTAGTCTGAAACATGAAATTTTATGCCCCTTATACATTTTAGCCAATTTTATATACCTAATGCTTCAATAACTTTACCAATGAAAAGAATCTTTCAGTAGATCAGGACTTGTCAGCAAAGCCTAAACTAAATAAACTGGAGTAGTAGAAGATGTAGGAAAAATAAAATGAAGTATTGCAACATCTCATCTTTATCTCACCAATGAGCTTTTCAGCTAAACTTTTAACTAGCCTCAAATCCATCATACAATCGTTCCCAAAAGAGTTGTCCTCTTGCAATTGCATCTGTGAAGGTGGATCCTTGTGGTCATATGGAGCTCTGTTACTTTAACAGAGAATATGCCTATGTTGTATGCACAACTCTTATTTGCATGAGTAAATATGGCTTACCTGTGTTCACTGCTATGTTGGTTATGACTGAGGATTGAACCAGGGATCCTGCAGAGCTAAAAACATAAACATTGCCACACAACAAAAACACTAACCCAGGAACCTATCTTTGCAACAAAGCCCGATGCCAAGTCTGTCCACATATCTATTCAAGGGACACCATCATAGGACCTAACCACATCAGCCACACATCAGGGGCTCGTTCACCTGCACATCTACCAATGTGATATATGCCATCATGTGCCAGCAATGCCCCTCTGCCATGTACATTGGCCAAACCGGACAGTCTCTACACAAAAGAATAAACGGACACAAATCTGACATTAGAAATCATAACACTCAAAAACCAGTAGGAGAACACCAACCTCTCTGGCCACTCAGTAACAGACCTGAAGGTTGCAATTTTGCAACAGAAAGGCTTCAAAAACAGACTACAACGAGAAACTGCTGAGCTTGAATTGATTTGCAAATTAGATACCATTAATTCTGTCTTGAATAGAGACTGGGAATGGCTGAGTCATTATGCTACTTGAATCTATTTCCTTATGATAACTATCCTTACACCTCTTGTCAACTGTCTGTAATTGACCATCTTGATTATCACTACAAAAGTTTTTTTTCCTGCTGATAATAGGTCATCTTAATTAATTAACCTCTTAGAGCTGGTATGGCATCTTCTCTGTATATGTGTGTGTGTGTGTGTGTGTGTGTGTGTTCCATTCTATGCATCCGATGAAGTGGGCTGTAGCCCACGAAAGCTTATGCTCAAATAAATTTGTTAGTCTCTAAGGTGCCACAAGTACTTCTGTTCTTTTTATAAATTAAAGGACTAATTCCTATAACAGTGAGCTGTAACAGTGTCATATCTTCTCTAAATCATGCACAGAGGGTGATGAATATCACATGCTGAATAGTACGGTTACACACATGTAAATACAGATTTTGCACATGTAACTTTTTGCACTCCCAAAGCCACAGATCTGAGTCCGAATGTCTACATAGTGTAGTATGAATGTGTCAGCAAGGTTGTGAGGACCAAGTCCATCAATTGTAACCCAGTTTACAATGCAGTGTGGATGCTCAAGTCCAGGTATGGAAACATCAAGTCCACAAGCCTGGGTTCCACAGACCAGGGATTACAGTGCAGTGTACACATACCTTAAATGGCTGGTTCAGTTTCTGAGGCTGGCTTAGAAAGTTTGGCATAGTATGTACAAGAATAAGATTTGTGTTTTTAATCAGAGTTATAGAAATATCCTGATGTTCATTTAATAATCACTGAGTATAAAGAAAAATGTTTATGCATCTTTTTGAAGATCATCACTGACCTTTAAAGAAATATCAACCTACGTGCTATGATGGTCTTATATTTTGAAAGGAGTTTATAAGAACACTAGTCTTATATTCAGTATTGTTAAGAATCACCCACTCATTTGATAAAGACATACAAAATAATATCTGTTTTATTGGTCTATGGATGTAATATGCGAAAACTGCTAAAACGGAGCATATTTCTTGCCCCAGATGTGGTCAAGACTACAATCTAATACAAAAAGAGATGAGCTCAAGAGAACATACTGTATAAATATCTTATAAAGCATTGGAACACTCAATAATTAATTTTCAGCAAGGAGATGCTTTCATTTCAAAAAAGGATACTATAAAAGGGAAGATTTCCCCAATTAGTTTAATGAAAAAGAATGGGACAGCACACTTTAATGAATACACGAGAGAGGGCTGTTTTGGCTCACCCTATAACTTAAATATGCAGATATCATACTGGGATATTACAGTAAAGAACAAGGAAACATCACTCTTCCAGTTTTGTTGTTTAATTCAGTTTGAGATGAGCAGTTCAGTCTTGCTAAACCATTCCCTATCTTTAAATTTTAATTAAGTCCAAAACTGTCAAGCCCTGGGAACCTGGGCCTTTAAAAACTGTGTGTGGGGGTGGGGAAGGGCAGACTCTTAAGAAAACAGCTTCATGCAACTTCCTACTTCCTACCATTTCTTTGTCTGCAGATCACTTGTACCTCCCTCCTTTCCCCCCCGCCCCCCCACACACTATCTTCTCCCCACACTAAACTCCTGCGGATGGTCCCCACTAAAGTCAATGGCAAAACTTTCATTGCCTTCATTCAGGCCAGGATTTTACCCCTAAAAACTATACAACTACCAAACCATAACAAACTATTCATGATGCTGTTTTAGTTGCTGGTATTAATCACATTTTTATTTTGGCTTACTGAACGTTCCCAACCGAATGCCATATCCCCACTGCTGTAAAATGCAGGGGAAATAAAACTAGTATAAACACTAGCCATGTCCACCCAGCGGGCACAAGCAGGGGTAGCAGCCTATCTCCACCCACACTGATGAAACTCATCACAGGAACACTGTGTGTTTGGGACTACACAGCCAGCTGGAGTGGTGAGGGAGTAGGGAGTTGACATGATACCCAGGGGAACACAAGGCTGTGAGGAATATTAATACTACCTGCCCTTAGTGTGAGGAAGACTTGTCTATGCCTTCTGGGAGTCAGCTCCCCATCTCCACAGGCAACTCAAGCACTCCCATTTAGGCCTACACAGGCTCCGCGTGCTCTCTCTATGGCAGGGGTTGGCAACCTTTCAGAAGCAGCATGCCGAGTCTTCATTTATTCACTTTAATTTAAGGTTTCACGTGCCAGTAATACATTTTAATGTTTTTTAGAAGGTCTCTCTCTCTATAAGTCCTATATATTATATAACTAAACTATTATTGTATTGTAAAATAAACAAGGTTTTCAAAATGTTTAAGAAGCTTCATTTCAAACTAAATTAAAATGTTGATCTTACGCCGCCGGCCTGCTCAGCCCGCTGCTGGTCTGGGGTTCTGTTCATCTAGGCCGGCAGCAGGCTGAGCGGGGACTGCAGCTGGGACCCCGGCTGGCAAGGGTCCGGCAGCCAGAACCCCAGACCGGCAGCGGGCTGTGCAGGGCTGGTGGCTGGGACCCCAGACCGGCAGTGGGCTGAGCGGCTCAGCCCGCTGCCGCTCAGGGGTTCCATCTGCCGGCTCCTGCCAGCCGGGATCCTGGCTGCCGGACCCGCTCAGCCTGCTGCTGGTCTGGGGTCCCGGCCCTGCCCACATACAGTGCGTACCTACCTTCTCCCTAGTTCTGGCCCATTCTCTTCCTCTCTCTCTGCACTGAGCTGAGGGTGGGAGTGCACTGAGCACTGGGGGTGAAGGAGCAGGCTGTGGGTTGAGGTGTAGGGTCTGGCCAGGAGCTAGAATGAGGGAGGGGACCCAGGGTTGGGGCAGGAGGTTTGGGTGTGGAGCACTTACCTGGGCAGCTCCCATTTGGTGAGAGGGGTGCAGGTAGGAATGTTGGGGGGTGCAGGAGCTCCTGTTTGGTGCTCAGGGTAGGGGTGGTGATGTGGGGGGTGCAAGAGTCATGGGGGGTGGGGGGGGCTGGGTATGGAGGGGTGCAAGAGACAGGGCAGAAGGCTGGGGGCATGTGAGGGCATAGGGTGTGGGGGTGCCAGAGCCAGGGCTGGGGTCGGGGGGGGGGTGAAGGAGTCAAGCAGAGGGCTGAGTGTGTGTGAGGGGGATACAGGGCTCAGGGCATTGGCCTGGGGTGTGTGCAGGGCTCAGGGCAGAGGACTGGGTGTGTGTGTGGGGGGGGTCAGGGCAGAGGGCTGGGTGTGTGTGAGGGGGGTACAGGGTTCAGGGCACAGGCCTGGGGTGTGTGCAGGGTTGCAGGGCTCAGGGCAGAGGACTGGGTGTGTGTGAGGGGGGGTTCAGGGCAGAGGGCTGGGTGTGTGTGTGAGGGGTGTACAGGGCTCAGGGCATGGGCCTGGGGTGTGTGCAGGGCTGGAGGGCAGAGGGATGGGCATGTGTGAGGAGGGGTCAGGGCAGAGGGCTGGGCGTGTGTGTGTGGGGGTCAGAGCAGAGAACTTGGGGTGTGGGAGGGGGGGCAGGGCAGAGGGCTAGGGTCGAGGGGTGCTTATGGCAGGGGGCTGGAGGGGATATGCCCCTATTCCACCCCCTCTTCCCCAAGGCCCTGCCCCCGCTTCTTCTCTGCCTCCGCTGGAAGCAGCGAGCACGCTGACTCCGCTCCTCCCCCACCCCCTTCCTCGCAAGGGCCATCAGCTGATCAGCCGGCAGGGAGGGAGGGACAGAGAGGAGGAGGAGGGGCAGGAACCCAGCAGGCAGGGGAGCCAGCAGGACCAAGCTTCTGCCCCTGCCCCCGCAGGAGGGGGCAGAGGGCGGAGAAGAGCAGGCCGGACAGGATTTTTAATGGCATGCTGCTGCCTGCTGGGACTTCAGCAGGCAGCAGCGTGCCATTAAAAATCGGCTCGCGTGCCGTCTTTGGCATGCATGCCATAGGTTGCCGACCCCTGCTCTACGGATTAGTGCTAGGTACATCCCAACCCTCTGAACACCTCCATGGAGTTTTCAGCCCCTATACTATTGAACACTCACAGTATTTACAGGCTCGCTGCTTCCAAAGGTAGAATGCCTCCAAGGTAGATCACCTCTGATGACGACTCTGCTGAACACACAACACTTCTCTATGGTTTTTATAGTCAAGTATTTTATAGTTTTTATGATCCCTTCTTCATGCAACAAGACATGCTGTTAGCTTGTCTCCTAGGTGAAAGGTAAAATCTTGTCCCCTCTCCTCTCTTCAAATGCAGTTACTGAGATATTGTCTTTTAACCCAGGAGGTCCCCTTTTCAGATACTTATTTTGGGGTTAATTTTTCATTGTAAACTCTCAGGTGAGCTTAATATGCATTAAGTTAACATCAAGGTGTCCCTGGGTCACAGGATCTATGACTGTGACCCAGGGCATTATCCTTATGTGTGGCTGTATCATCACTGTCATGATCACAAGGTTATTAATTCCTGCTCCATGACTCCTCTTGCTCCACCATCAGAGATTAGAAGAGGCAGAATTGTATGCAGCTTGAGGCCAGGCCACCAATGATAATTTGACTCCAATGTGCAAGTAGGGAAAGGCTGGAGAGCAATGCATAGAGGATAGTTCACTTACCATTGTGGTTGGCGTGGAATATATACTTTTAGATATACTCTTTGCTTGGATTCCCTCAAGGTCTGCATATCTTCCTGTGAATCTTGGGTTACTCATATCCTTACTAGAGGGCTGTGTCCCTTCTCTCTGTGGCAGTAAACCCATCCCTTGCAAGGGAAGGTGTAGTGCATGAGAAACACTACACTGTGAAGTGCATAGGAACTTCCCTCGCTCTGGGTTTTCCCTGTGGAATGGGATGGTAGATCTCTATATTCAGAAGACAAACACAAATGGAGAACTACCAAGAAAGATTCCAGAGATAAAGTTCCTTCTATTCAGAAACAATTTTGGTTTCTAAAAGCCCAATGCAGGTTACGTAAAAGGAAACCGATTCAAGGTTGTTTAATGTTCTATTTGGCTAGATAAGTTGTATTTAGCTAATCTCTCATTTCTATGTAGGTGAGTTCACAGCATCTTTCTTTTGCATTTGAACATCATGAGGTGCTATCCCTGTCTTTGAATGTGATTGGACAAAGATGTTCAAATACTTTAATAATTCTAACAGAGTCCTACTTCCCTAATTAAAATATTTCACAGTAAAATAACTACTGGCACAACAAACCTTAATTCAACTAAATTGAAGAGCTCTGTACTTTAGCTGCCCTAAGAACTAGACAGAATAATTCATACTTTATTTAGCACTGAAAAAGACTACTGCATACTTTTATTTATATATACAAATAAAAGTATGCAGTAGTGTCTCATATATATATATATATATATATATATATATATATATAATTTTATAAACATAATTAGTCAAATGCAGTCATAGGTATGATTTTTCCTTGACTGAATCTTGAATAATGTATGTTTCAAAACTTGTGGAAGGAATCCGTTAACTGTGTGTTGTTGTTTTTCTGTCATCAATACAACAGTAAAAATACCTTTATTTTTAGGGGAAAGAAAGCCACCTAGTGGCATACATGGGAAATGAAGCATGCTTGTATGTCCTTTTCCTAAATCAAGTCTCGAGAGGTGAAAAAAGTTGTAACTTGGATTAGTTTTCTTTGTAATCCAGTGTCCAGCAGACATGAAAGAGTTTGACGAGTCTTTAACAATGTGGTGATAGTAACACCTCCAGACAGGTGCCTAGAAGAGGCAGGAGAAGGCTCATCTGACATAGCTTCTGCTTGGCCTTTTGTGTACCAGGAGAACCAATAAGCAGGAGACCCTAAAAAAGTAACAGCCTTCTTATTCTTTTCCTCCAGGAGATCCCAAAGCCTTTTCCAAAACAACAAAATTATATGAAGGGATCATTTAATTTACCATTGAAATGTAGCCATTACAGGAGTAAAACAGAGCAACCAGTGCACAGCAATAGTATGCAAAGATAAATGCTGAAGAAAGCAGCACCAGATTAAAATTGAAGGAGACATTAGGGTGAGTTAGAATTATATGACTCAAGTCAGAATCTGGCCAGGTCAACCTAAATTAATCCCTTATTTTTTTAAAGAGGCTAGCACTACATCTTTAATACTAAAGTGATCAGGAACTTGCTTTCTCTTACCTGATAAACAGCACCTCCAGCATAGTGCACATTACTGGGTCACTGATTCAGAACTGGGTAAGAATGCTACCAACTATATCAATAACACCATGTCCTACAACTCCTACATGTTTCTTGAGGCCTTTCAATCAAACACGCCTAGCTTGTGAGAGCTGTAAGCTCATATCACTCTTTGGGCTGGCTGCAAACTGTACATGGAATGTAATTCTTCAGCAGAAGATTTGGAAGTGGAAGGAAATTGGGAAGAGCACAACAACTTTTTCAGGACCTAAACTCGGGTATAACCATAAAAACTAGGATAGAATTCTGAAAACAGGAAGTCTGTTTCAAAGCCCAGAGAGTTTGAATTCTGGGTTGATCTTGACTTCAGAAAAGATTGCTCCTTAAAATGTAGGGACACTAGCCTAGAAGTTAGAGTGCCTAGACTTGGATGATAATTTTTTCTTAGGTTGTGTTGCTCCAAGAAATAAAGAAATGCATTCTGTTATCTGTAAGGGGAGGAAAACCCCTATCAAAATGCTTTTGAGACATGTATTTTGTAGAGAATGGTCCAGTATTAAATCTTCTTGCAGGATATGGTACTTACGCACCAACCATACAATATCAAAGCTTTCTTAATGGCATGGACAAAGAAATATTTCTTTATCCCACCATTATGTACATTACACTGGTCTACAATTTTTGAGAAGTCGTCTGCTTCAGAGATAAAATGTGCTATTTATTATGTATTTTGATGTGCTGAATTCAAATATGACAATTAAAACAACTGGCTACTGTTTCTAAGATATTTAAGTTTTTACATTTTATGTCTATGTATATTGTGTAGATAGTAGTAGAGTTTTAATCATAAATTGTAAACCTAGGTCTTTTCATGTGTTTATGGTTGCTTTGCATGATAATATTTCACCTGTCCTGTTTATGTAACACTTTAAAAATCAGCAAAAGAGTTATATAAATAAAATTTATTATGAAAAAAAGGCAAAAAACTATTATGTACATAGTTTAGTCCTATTCAGTATCTACTCAGCGCTTCTTGGCTTGTCTCTTGTATTCATTAAATGGAGCATCTCTTGTAACTGTCCAGCAATAGTCTGCAAGCACTGATGGGCTCCATTTGCCCTGATAGCGTTTCTCCATTGTTGCAATGTCCTGGTGAAATCACTCGCCGTGCTCGTCGCTCACTGCTCCACTGTTCGGTGGAAAAAAATCTAGATGAGAGTGCAAAAAATGTATCTTTAGTGACATGTTGCAACCAAGGCTTTTGTATGCCTTGAGGAGGTTTTCCACCAACAACCTGTAGTTTTCTACCTTGTTGTTTCCGAGAAAATTTATTGCCACTAACTGGAAGGCTTTCCATGCCGTCTTTTCCTTGCCACGCAGTGCATGGTCAAATGCATCATCTCAAAGAAGTTCACGAATCTGGGGACCAACAAAGACACCTTCCTTTATCTTAGCTTCACTTAACCTTGGAAATTTTCCACGGAGGTACTTGAAAGCTGCTTGTGTTTTGTCAATGGCCTTGACAAAGTTCTTCATCAGACCCAGCTTGATGTGTAAGGGTGGTAACAAAATCTTCCTTGATTCAACAAGTGGTGGATGCTGAACACTTTTCCTCCCAGGCTCCAATGACTGTCGGAGCGGCCAATCTTTCTTGATGTAGTGGGAATCTCTTGCACGACTATCCCATTGGCAGAGAAAACAGCAGTACTTTGTCTATCCAGTCTGCAGACCAAGCAAGAGAGCAACAACCTTCAAATCGCCACAAAGCTGCCACTGATGTTGGTCATAGTTTATGCACCTCAAAAGTTGTTTCATATTGTCATAGGTTTCCTTCATATGGACTGCATGACCAACTGGAATTGATGGCCAAACATTGCCATTATGCAGTAAAACAGCTTTAAGACTCGTCTTTGAAGAATCAATGAACAGTCTCCACTCATCTGGATCGTGAACGATGTTGAGGGCTGCCATCACACCATCGATGTTGTTGCAGGCTACAAGGTCACCTTCCATGAAGAAGAATGCGACAAGATCCTTTTGACGGTCACAGAACATGGAAACCCTAACATCACCTGCCAGTAGATTCCACTGCTGTAGTCTGGAGCCCAACAGCTCTGCCTTACTCTTGGGTAGTTCCAAATCCCTGACAAGGTCATTCAGCTCACCTTGTGTTATGAGGTGTGGTTCAGAGGAGGAGGATGGGGAAAAAATGTGGGTCCTGTGACATTGATGGTTCAGGACCAGAAGTTTCATCCTCTTCCTCTTCCTCGTCTGACTCAAGTGAGAGTGATTCTGGTGCATCAGGAACCGGCAGTCCTTCTCCGTGGGGTACTGGGCGTATAGCTGATGGAATGTTTGGATAATGCACAGTCCACTTTTTCTTCTTTGACACACCTTTCCCAACTGGAGGCACCATGCAGAAGTAACAATTGCTGGTATGATCTGTTGGCTCTCTCCAAATCATTGGCACTGCAAAAGGCATAGATTTCCTTTTCCTGTTCAACCACTGGCGAAGATTTGTTGCACAAGTGTTGCAGCATATGTGTGGGGCCCACCTCTTGTCCTGATCTCCAATTTTGCAGCCAAAATAAAGGTGATAGGCTTTCTTAACCATAGTGGTTATACTGCGCTTTTGTGATGCAAAAGTCACGTCACCACAAACATAGCAGAAGTTATCTGCACTGTTCACACAAGTACGAGGCATCTCTGCTCACTTTGGCTAAACAGAAATGTGTCCCTTTGCAAAATCAAACACTGACAAATAAGAGAGCATGACACTGTATGATTTCTAGAGCTGATATAGGGCAATTTGTTCAGCAGAGTGATGTAAGCTTCGTTATAATTGCATCATCCATGACTTCTAGGAATAACATGATGCAATTCATATCATGTATGATGCAATACCAGCTTCAGATTGCATCGTTCATTGTTTTGCCTAAAAAGCAAGTACTGTCCAAACCCAGTCATAGATTTATTCATAGATCCAGTCAAAGATGTATTTTAGTCATTTCTGGTTTAAATTGAGATCCCTTCCCTTTATAACTCACTTATCCTCCGCCATTCCCAAGTCAAGGGTCGTATATACTCACCCAATAGCATATCTTGAAACCTAGAGCCAACCAACAATTTTAAGCATCATTTTCGTTCTCAGTGACCCAGAATTAGTAAAGTTTGACTACATTTATTTCAGAAGCATTTTGGCTGTAGAGCAGTGTTACACTAAATTAGTGGAATTGTATACTAATTCCTTGTTGGGTATCCAGACCTCAGGCCAGATTCCCTGAGTAGTGCTGGGGCTAGATCTCAGCTGAGATCCTCTTGACACTAATCAATAAACAAGATATTGGCAGTTTTCCCAGCCAACGGAGGGAAATTATGGATCTGTGACTCTTCTGGAAATGTCAGAAGGTGACAACTCAATTGTGAGTCATTGCTGATTGCTCTGCTGTCACAGAATCCCTTAAGGTTTCAAGCCTTCAGGGAAAACTTTCAAATTATGCTTGGCAAGATGTAAAGTGTCAACAACACGTCATGTAACGGAATAGATAATGACTTTATCACTTGGACAAAGTTGAGATAAAAAGATTAAAAATGCTGTATTCAGATTAAACCAAAGACCACTGTCTTTTTAGCAAAGAAAAGCAGGGGAAATATGTCTGCCATTAGTATTTCAGCTTCCATTTTTCCATATTTTCCTTATTCCTCGTATTTTCAAATGAAATGCCCTTAACATCCTATTTGATGAAGACAATATGTGCACAGGTCTAGGATACTGATCTTTCATTTCACACTTAGCAAAAATCTGTAATACTTCATATTCTGTGAAGCAATTTTTTTGCAAAATTGGCTTGCTCTATTTTGGTTAGTATGGCTTAGAGAAAAAACCCTTTGGTTAGGGTGATAGTATTACCAGAATCTGTGCAAGTGTCCTAGTTAGGATAAATAAATGACCTACTTTATTAGATCTGATATTGCTTTGTGTGTCTTTCTTTTTGGAAATACTAAGCCAGACTCTCCTCTCTGTTACAATGTAATCTGATGAAACTAAAATGCCTTTACTGCAGTTATTTTTGGATCTACACTGGTGTGTAACTGAGAGCAGATTCTTATGCAATGTGTGTATACTCAGGAAAAAAAGGCTAGAAGGCACATTTTTAAAGTAATACTCCATGTGCTCTGTCTTCCTGTTGAGAGTGCTTAAATTGACATAATGGAATATTGAAGTATGTTTGTTTTAATGAAGCGGATTGTGATTTTCAGAAGTACCTTAACCTATGCCTTAGGTAAAACATCATAATTTACTTAAAATAGTACTGTGAAACAAGCTACAGGTATATGATTATCTGATGTAAATGGTGGGAAGGGATCAAGTTATTAAACAAATACCTTTTAACCCAATTTTATATTCAAATATTCAAATGTATGTTTAACATTAATCAGTTTATTAATTGATGAAAACTGTCTTCTGTACTTACAAAGATTTACTAAAATTGTTACAAAAGTACACTGCATAGGGTGTAAATTCCATTAGAGATAAATATCTTTACAATCTGTTAGGAAAGGTTAATCTTGTGTTACAGCAGCAAAGATGAAATGGCTCATAAATATTTTGTAAAACGTATTGGAGATGTAAAATGAAGCATATATGTTTACATTCTTGTTTCATTGCCAATTACTAGGTGTTACTTGTTAAGTCTAAGCAACTACTAGGGATTCAACAAACTTTCCTGGAGAGCCAGCTCTTACAAAGAGCCAGGTACTATTCCAGTTGCCCTTTTGTGGACACACAAAATAGGGGAGAGGGTGTGGAGCTTTTCCCTTCCTTTCTCACTTGCAAAGGGCAGACAGAATCCCTGACTTTGTTCTTCTTTGACACAAGACAATAAGTAGTGATAGCCCCACCAGGAGTGACAGGCATTTTAAAGGGAAGCATGGCTGAGCAGGGATATGACAATTGCCCTATCTTCATTTTGCAGCTGATGGAGTCTGAAGGCAATCACTGGGACTATGCTTGTTTTAGCTTCTTAAAGGATATACTAGGTGCTGCTCCTGTATACGCTCTGCATAAAGTGAGAAATCAAAGACAGACCCTGAACATAGATCTGTTGTGCCAGAGGAGGGCACAAAAACTGGGTGTTTTTAGGTTGGACTTATTACTTAGTGAAGGGGTGCACTCTTGTTCCTGGCTGATGGGCTAAACTACCACACACAGCCATGGGGAGCTGTCTCCCTGGAGAGTGATTTACAAACTACCTAGCAGCAGAGGGAAAACTGGACCAGGGAGAGCAAGCCAAGGCAAAGCTATATTCCTGCCACCTGAAAAATAAGAGACCCATATCAGGGACATATATAAAGGATTGGTGTAAAGTAAGCACACAGAGAAAAGTATCATAATGGCTGTAAATCAGATTCAATGTCTCGTTGTTGTTGTTGTTTTTTTTAATGCTAAACTAATTTTGGTTTGGTCTTTCACATAGATCTAATATGTTTAACATGTGAGTAGTCACAGCTTGCAATATATTAACTAGAACTGTTCATATAACACATTTCTCATCCCATGGGAAACTTTCAACATTCGTGTCTGTTCTGAATTGGAATTTTACAGAAGTTCTTTGAGGCAGGGCGTGTCTCTGTGTTCTGCTTTCACCAC
This sequence comes from Terrapene triunguis, assembly GCF_002925995.2. Taxonomy (NCBI): domain Eukaryota; kingdom Metazoa; phylum Chordata; order Testudines; family Emydidae; genus Terrapene; species Terrapene triunguis. The sequence goes on from NW_020664404.1 coordinate 16,638,788, forward strand.
ACTTAGCACCATGGGATTCTGATCCATGACTGGGAGCTGGGGGCACTACAGAAATAACAATAATGTAACTGTTGAAAGCAGATGTGAATTCCTTTCTATTCTGCTTATCTTGTTTTGTTTTGAATCTGGGTTGGTCTATGGGCCTGCACAGTACATGGAATAAAACAATAACCTCTCCAATCTGGAGCATGGATGCTGCTCTCCCACCAGAGATACTTATATGAACAATGTCAAAATAACCTATTTGCCAGCTCCTTTACCACCCCATTGCCCTCTACTAAAAACAAATCCTTAACTGTCAATTGTGGTAATCAGACACACAAGGTGGGTCAGTGTAATATCTTTTATTGGACCAACTTCTGTTACTGAGAGACAAGTTTTCGAGCTTACACAGAACTCTTCTTCAGATCTGGGAAACAGAGGAGGAGCTTTATGTAAGTTCAAAAGCTTGTGTCTCTCACCAACAGAATTTGTACAATAAAAGATATTACCTCATCCACCTTGTCTCTTTGATATCCTGGCACCACCACAGCTAGAACCGCACTGCATGCATTATCGACAATGGCACTTCAGAAGTCAATTCGGTTGATATTACTATTACTGGGGTGGCTGAAGATCCTCCTCCACTCTGTTGCTTCTTCTGGGGGGCCAAGGCTTATTTTCTTTTAAAGTTTGCTGCTGGCGTTATTGCTTCATGTGGTTTAGGGGGTGGAGCGGGAGGGTATGAGTGTCTGTCAGAGGGTAGTTTGTGTCATGTGGGTACTATTTGTACATGGTAGGTTGCATGGCTGCTACTAACAGGTCAGGTTCCTGTATCACATATAGACGGGGTACAGAGCTTCCTTCTCTGAGATACACCAGATGTGTTCAGTATAAGATCTTTAAATTTTCTGCCAGGCATGGCTGAAGTTAGTTTAAATAAGGTGTGTTATTTAACACACAGGACTGAACAGTATAATACAATTGAACATTCCATTGCAACTTCTCCCCATGGGCTGGAGAGCCTGGGGCTAAGCCAGCCCAGCTTATAGGTTGAACCACACCTGGGTTGAATCAGGTGATCCTAGGATAAAAAGAGCAGGAAGCTGCAGTAAAGCTGGGAAGCCCAGTAAACTGCAGTTAGGTCTGTAGACACAGTAGAGAGCAAGAAGGCTCCTGCAGGGCCCTGAGTCAGTAGGAGGGTGGAGAGAGGGGTAAGTTGAAGAAGCAGGAGAGAGTGTGGGAGAAATCTCTCCAGGCAGGGAGATCTGGGAGAGACTATATAGAGAGGGTTGCCAGGTGTGCAGTTTTTGACCGGAATGCCCAGTCGAAAAGGGACCCTGGTGGCTCCAATCAGCACTGCTGACTGGGCTGTTAAAAGTCTGGTCAGTGGTACTAAGGCAGGCTCCCTGTCTGCCATGGCTCTGCAAGGTTCCCAGAAGCAGCATAGGGGCAGCCAGAGAGCTCTGCATGCTGCCCCAAGCACCAACTCTGCAGCTTCCATTGGCTGGGAATCATGTCCAATGGGAACTGCAGGGGCAGCACCTGCAGACGGGGCAGTGCACAGAGCCGCCTGGGCGTGCCTCCGCATAGGAGCCAGAGGGGGGACATCCCACTGCTTCTGAGAGCTGCTTGAGGTAAGCGCCACCCAGAGCCTGCATCCCTGAGCCTTCCCAGGCCCCACACCCCTGCCCCAACCCTGATCCCCCTCCCACCCTTCAAACCTCTCGATCCCAGCCTGGAGCACCATCCTACACCCCAAACCCCCTCCCCCGCACTCCAACCCATGCCCCAGCCCAGAGCCCCCTTCCACATGCTCAACTCCTCATTTCTGGACCCACCCTGGAATCCGCACCCCCAGCCCAGAGCTCCTTCCTGTACCCCAAAATCCTCATCCCTGCCCCACCCCAGAGTCTGCACAACCAGCTGAAACCCTCACCCCTCCTGTAGCCCAACTCCCTGAGCCAGCCCGATGAAAAATGCATGAGTGAGGGAGGGGGGATGGAGTAAGCAGGAGGCGGGACTTTGGAGAAGGGGTGGGATGGGGCGGGGCCTCGGAGAGGGGCGTGGTGGGGGCGTGACAAGGGTGTTTGATTTTGTGTGAGTAGAAAGTTGGCAATCCTATATACAGATCTGCTGGGATGAAGGCTGATTTCGTTTTGTGGTGTTTTGGGTTAATCAGGACTGCTTGGGGCCTAGAGGCCAGTATCTATCACAGGACTATGTCAATGGGTCTCCATATGGGTATTGTTTAAACCTCTTTTGAACTGTGAGTTCTTAAAGTGCCCTAAAGAGGAGAAAATAAGGGGCAGGGGCCACCGAGTGATATCATATACGGGGGCCTACACTGAGAACAGGGAAGGAGTTGTATTTGGATTTGATCTGTATGTAGTCTAAATGAAGTTCAGGTCCAGCATTATGCTTTTCTTCTACCTCAACTTGTGTGCATACATGTAAGGAATTTGGTGTCCTGTTTTGTTTCCTGATTCAACAGCTGCATGCTTCTGCAAAACTCACATAATAAACATTCGAGTGTAAGATATTACCATCGAGAAATGCTTGCCTGGAATAAACAAAGCTCCTTGTTTTTTCTAATTCTCAGGTCTTCACCTATGTGTCAGGCTGAATCATTCTTGTGCTGCTTGAACAAGAATGCTCAGTTTTTCACAGCTCCTTGATAAATCTTGGCAGAGAAGGAAGAGCTTATTCCACTTCTCAGTGCTTCTCCTTCCCATATGAATGACACTAATGCTTCATGACCTGCTAAGCCCAAGTGTGATGCCTTGCCCTGCTCTCTGTTAAAATACTGTACCACTATGTAGCCATAAACACAAATTCCTTTTGGCTGAGCACTGCATACTAAAATTAGACAATGCATCAGTGGCAAATTGTAAATATGTTCAGCTTGAAACAAGTCAGGGAGAGGAGAATTTGTCTTCAGTGGCTGACTTTTTTCAGTTCCAAGCTTCATTTATGTATAAATCATTACTTCTCTCATTCCATTTAGTATTCCCAGGTGGGGTCACACCTGAATAAGGCAGTCAGCACTGCCTCAGACCAACCAGTGAAACATAAGCTGCAGATGTGTCTTCACTGATTTTAAATTAGAGGGGCAAAGTTTGTATGAAACTTCCTGACATATAAGGTTAACCTTATGACATAATGTCTCTAACTGATATTTCCTTCTTAGGCACAAAATGAAAATCAAGGTGTGATTCCAGCTACAATGGTGTAAATTAGGGCTGTCAAACGATTAAAAAAATTAACCATGTGATTAATCGCACAGTTAAACAATAATAGAATACCATTTATTTAAAATTTGTGGATGTTTTCTACATTTTCAAATATATTTATTTCAATTGCAACATGGAATACAAAGTCTACAGTGCTCACTTTGTATTTATTATTGATTACAAATATTTGCACTGTAAAAAAACTAAAGAAATAGTATTTTTCAATTCACCTATTACAAGTACTGTAGTGCAATCTCTTTGCCATGAAAGTTGAACTTACAAATGTAGAGTTATGTACAAAAAATAACCGCATTCAAAAATAAAACAATGTAAAACTTTAGAGCCTCCAAGTCCACTCAGTCCTATTTCTTTTGCAACCAATTGCTCAGACAAACAAGTTTGTTTATATTTGAAAGAGATAATGCTGCCTGCTTCTTGTTCACAATGTCACCTGAAAGCGAGAACAGGAGTTCACATGGAAATGTTGCAGCTGGCGTTGCGAGATATTTACATGCCAGATGTGCTAAAGATTCATATGTCTCTTCATGCTTCATTCACCATTCCAGGGGACATGCGTCCAGGCTGATGACAGGTTCTGCTCAATAACAATCCAAAGCAGTACGGACCGACGCATGTTCATTTTCATAATCTCAGTCAGATGCCACCAGCAGAAGGTTGATTTTCTTTTTTGATAGTTCTGGTTCTGTAGTTTCTGCATCAGAGTGTTGCTCTTTTTAAGACTTCTGAAAGCATGCTCCACACCTCGCCCTCTCAGATTTTGGAAGGCACTTCAGATTCTTAAACCTTGGGTCAAGTGCTATAGCTATCTTTAGAAATCTCACATTGGTACCTTCTTTGCATTTTGTCAAATCTGCAATGAAAGTGTTCTTAAAATGAACAACATGTGCTGAGTCATCATCTGAGACTACTATAACATGAAATATATGGCAGAACTGGAGACATACATTTCTACCCCAAGGAGTTCAGTCACAAATTTAATTACCACATTATTTTTTTAACGAGCATCATCAGCATTGAAGCATGTCCTCTGGAATGGTGGCTGAAGCATGAAGAGGCATACGAATCTTTAGCATATCTGGCATGTAAATACCTTTCAATGCTGGCTACAAAAGTGCCATACGAATGCTTGTTCTCACTTTCTGGTGACATTGTAAATAAGAAGTGGGCAGCATTATCTCCCGTAAATGTAAACAAACTTGATTTTCTAAGCGATTGGCTGAACAAGAAGTAGGACTGAGTGGATTGTAGGCTCTAAAGTTTTACATTGTTTTGGTTTTGAGAGCAATTATGTAAAAAAAAAATCTATATTTTTAAGTTGCATTTTCATGATAAAGAGATTGCACTACAGTACTTGTATGAGGTGAACTGAAAAATACTATTTCTTTGTTTATCATTTTTACAGTGTAAATATTTATAATAAAAATAATAATATAAAGTGAGCAGTGTACACTTTGTATTCTGTGTTGCAACTGAAAGCAATATACTTGAAAATGTAGAAAAACATCCAAAAATATTTAATGAATTTCTATTGGCATTCTTTTGTTTAACAGTGCAATTAAAACTGCGATTAATCATGATTAATTTTTTTGAGTTAATCGCATGAGTTAACTGTGTGCCCTAGTGTAAACACCTCCTATGGAGTTATTCAACATTATATCAGTATAAGGCATCAAACTTGACAAAGTAACTCCAAATATAGTATCTATCTAACGTGCGTGTACAACCTGCATTAGCTGAGCATTTCTCAATTTTTAAGATTTATCCTCACAACACCCTGTGCGGTAAGTGCTATTATCCCTATTTTACAGAGGGAGAACTGAGGCAATGAGAGTCTTAGGGCTGGTCCACACTGGGGCGGGGGATCGATATAGGAAACGCAACTTCAGCTACGAGAATAGCGTAGCTGAAGTCGACGTTTCCTATATCGAACTAAAAGTACCTACTTCGGGTCCACGCGGCGCAGGCAGGCTCCCCCGTCGACAGCGCTTCCTCCTCTCGGCGAGCAGGAGTTCCGCAGTCGACGGGGGAGCGCTTCTGGGATCGATCGCGTCCAGATGAGACGCGATAAATCGATCCCAGAAGATCGATCTCTACCCGCCGAATTAGGCGGGTAGTGTGGACCAGCCCTTAAGGTATGTCTGCATTGCAATAAAAGCTTGTGTCTGGCTAAAATAGCAGTGAACAAGCCCACCTTGAACCCTGGGTACATACTTGCTTTGCTTAGCCCATGCTGGGTCTGTGCTCCTGCATCTTCATTTCTATTTTTAACTGTGCTAGATATATTAAAGCGAGTGTGGGGACCCCTACAGGAGCTGTAATCACACCTTTAATTGCAATGTATTCCTATCCTAAGTGACTTGCCCAGTGTCATATAGGATGCCTGTGATGATTAAGAAAATTAACCTCACTCCAAAATCCCATGCTATGCTAGAACCTTACCCACTGACCCAGCCTTCCTCTCAATTAGAGCTGGGTGGGAAACTGTTTTCCTGCCTTGCCCATTTTTGAGGGATTTTAAAAAGATAAAATCCTGAATTGGAAAAAAGTGAGTCTCAAAAATTCTTGTGAACCAAAAATCTGAGGGGCGGGGATGTTTTTTAGACTATTTGTAGATAACTTCTTTGATTTTGATCTTTTTTTTTTTACTGTAATTAGCCATAAATTCTAAATAATTCTTTCAAACCAGAGAAACTGAATTTTTCATTTTGAAGATGTCAATTTCACAGCTTTCAAAAGTTCAACTAGTGTTGAAAAATGCACGGTTTACAATAAGAAAGGAGAAACGGATTCAATTCCCTTTTGGTACGAATATAAAGTTTCTTGTAAATATGTGCAGTCATTTGAGCTATTTCTATAGCAGGAAGCATTTCACAAACAAGACACAAGATATACACTTTCAGGACTCAACAAGACGAAAAACTGAGTTGTGAAATTCATTGAAACTGACCCTTTCCCCACTTAAAAGTTCTGTTTTGAAAAAATTGACATTTTTCAGCAAAACGTTTCTTCAAAAATTCACAGCCAGCTCTACTCTCAATATTGAACTACAGGGAACAGTACAGTCTTTATAACTGGGCTATTTTTAACTGGACATGTTTGCTGAGTGACAAATCTCATTTTCTTCTGTCACGATCCTGATACAAATCTGAACTAGGTTTTCCTTTAATTATATCCTCATCCCAGGCTGGTGTAAATATAATTGACTCTATAGTTTCTAAACAATATGTTGACTTCTAAATATCAGATGAATGGAGACTTCCAAGATTATCAGTAGCTAATATGCAGGTATATGGTGATGGTGCTGCTCAATCCAACTCAATGAAATTAAACATCCAGGATGAATGTGTCCTATTGTGTACTGCCAGGACTGTGATATTCTTTCTGATGCTGGTTGTTATCCTTTAATGATCCTTCTGGGGTTCATTAAGCTCCCTTTAGATTAGTCACTTTGCATTGCAGGCAGAAACTGTGTTCATGATACTGGAGAATCTTGTCCTGCGGCTCCAATGGATCATTCGCAAGAAACAAAGTTCCACAGTTGAAAGAGGATCATCCCCCAGAATGCCCTGATACTAGCCCTCAAGAGTGCACCTGTAAAGATAGGCAGCACCACTGACTCACAGGTGGGAGAACACAGAGAATAAGTTACACAAAATATATATCATTGCAGTTGAAACCGGCAAAGCATAATTCACCAGAAAAAAGAAAATACAAGGCAGTTACTTAAGGCAGATTATCATTTCAGTGTAGATAGTTTTCACTGTAAATATAGCCATTTATTTTTAAAGAATAACTTGAAGTAAACTCATAAAAACCATGTCTTTGTGAAAAAGAGGGGAGCTACATAACTTTTGCTGCAAACTTAAGATGTTTACAACAACCTCTGTTTTCACAAACACTACTGACATACCCCACTAGTTTCTGATAGCTTGGTTAGAAATAAAGTGTGTCTGGATCTGGTTTGTGACCTTTCCCAATGTCATTTTAAAAAAAAAAAGTTCTGGGAAAGAACAACTTTGCAATATGAAGCGAGGACATTTGGATTTGGAGATAAGGCATTAAGGTAAGAGTCATGAGATCCAGGTTCAATTCCTGGCTGTTTTGAAGAACTCTCTGAACTTAGGCAAGTTACTTATAGTTTGTCTCAGTTCTCTATCTGTAAAGTATGGCTAGTGAAACCTTTCTTGAATCCTTTCTCTTGGCTATTTAGATTGTAAGAACTTTGGGGCAAGGACTGTCCCATTCTATGTGTATGTATAGTCCCTAGCACAGTGGGCCACTGCACTCAGTCGACATATAAAAATGCACTGCACTCAGTCGACGTATAAAAATTCATACGTATATGAATAATAAAGGAAGCTATAGTGATAGATAAAATTGCTTTTATTTTTTCCTCTTTTACATCTAACATTAGTATAGACTGACACTTGTAGAGTTCTTTGTAACAGGGTATAATAAGGCTGGCTTGGTCACTGAAATCTGCTTCGGTGCAGAATGTAATTTGTTACCCTGAGTCTCTTACCATCTGGGTTACCATGAGCTGCTATACCTGATCTTTGTGAACTAACCACCCTACAATCCTGCTTGCTGTCTGCTGATACTAAAAATCATTCTTTCTTTGCCACAGTATGGAGGTGTTACTAAAGTTTCACAAACACTTGGATGCTAGCTTCAGTTCCTTATGGGTGGGGGCATTCAATGCATTTTTAAAAGTATTTATGTATTTGACATTGGAAATGTGGTAAAGGCATAAGACAACTTTACTGGCACTTATGTTTGACTAGTATGTTTGGCTCTGGAATAGATAGATATTGCAAATCAAATGATGCAACACAGTATGTGCTGAGTTTATTAATGATTTTGATTTTCCTAACTGTTTACTATATTCTCCATTGCTAGGATGTTTGAATGGAATGGCATTGTCTTATATGCCATCTGCAACTCACAGATTGTAAAAGACATTAAATATTGGGACATTAAACATTCTGAAAACTATAATTCAGTCTAATCCCAATTGCACCTAAGCAAGATGCTTTCCTGTGAACACACCGCCCTCAGAGATAAGTACCATAAATGACTATACGAAGTCTCCAATGTTACCAGAAGAGTGAAATATCATTCCTCTTCTGTAATTCCAGCTGCTAAATTGTCACATACTGAAACACAGTAAAAATTGTCTAAATCTTCAAACCCTCTTTGATTATCCATATTACTTTTAGAAAGCAGGTATTTTGCGGCATATGAAGTAGCCTCCAGCATTTTGTCATGTTGTCTGCTGCAATATTCAAAATGTACAATCCTGCTAGTAACAAAAGAAAAATTGACACATTCTTTTTCTGTCTTCCAGGAAGAAATCAGAGAAGAACCTAAAGTTCTTTTTAATTCATATAGTGAAAAACAGAGGTGTGGAGGTATGGAATTAGTGATTCATGGGATTCAAGATTCCATCTAATCAATATTTTGATACAAAAGTTTCCACAACCCTCCTTTGAGGAAGATGGTATATATGTTTACAGATGTGTAAACTGAGGACCTAAGATTGCACAACATCACAAATCAGTGGCAGAGCTAGGAATGAGACCTGGATTCTCTAACTTTATTCTCTCTTCTAGCCATCAAATATCTCTAATGAAAGCATAAAAATACCACATCCATTCTTTATTTAAATATGTCTAAAAACCAGTATTTTGGGTCCTGTGCTATTATCCAATTTTCTTTTCTACCATTTCCCTTTCACTCTTTCTCTTTATCTGAATAGATCACTATTTTCTGTTAGTAATACCAGCTCTTCCATCTGTTTAATTATACCAAACTTTTTCATATTCATATCCCAATTTGTTTTATATTTATGTGTTTCACTGTTTTAATATTTAAGTCTGACTCCCCCAAATCACTACTTTTCTCTTGAAAATGTTGCACGGTGCTGTTTTCATACCAGGAGCCTAATCTACTTGAGCATGAATGAAGGCACTGAATAACTTTACAGGGATCGGCAACCTTTGGCTGGTAAAGAAACCTTTGGCTGGGCAGGTTTCTTTACCTGCTGCAAACACAGGTTCGGCTGATCGCGGCTCCCACTGGCCGCGGTTCACCGCCCCAAGCCAATGGGGGCTGTGGGAAGCGGCGTGGGCCGAGGGTGCTTACCCTGGTGGGCCGCATGCCAAAGGTTGCCGAGCTTATCGTATGCCAAATTTTCAAAGGGCATTTAGCACAGCTTGTAATCTAAGACCAGGACTTTGACACAAAGAGCATACATGTAGGCAGTTCTGGTGGGTGGCTAGGCCCCAAATTCAAAATATGGACATACCTTTAGGTGCTGCTTTTGAAAATGTGACACTGAAACTTTCATGCATCTAATATTAAAAATTCAACATTTATCACCCAGGTACCTGCAGTAACCACAGTTCTTTTACTTAGAACAGGAAATGCTTGAGAAGGGTTTATTTTACAATTGAAATGAGCAGTAGTGAACAGTGTTATCTGGTTTCTGACAGTGAATCATTTGAATAATCTAGCAAAATAGACTATATTTACATCTCTATAATGTCATTACACACATCTTGCTTATGCATTAAAACAAAGTAAAGGGCAAAAAGATTAAGGTTGGTGCATTGTGCTTTTTTTTTTTTTAACTTAGAAATATCAACTTGGTCTAAAATATTTCTTGCTCCTTGGAATGGGTTGGATATTTTAGACTATCAATCCTGGTGACTGAGGTTTCTGAATTAGGTGCCAGATTTTAATTTGTGCTAGCTGAACAGATAAAGGTTTTAGAGAAAAGAAATAATTCCCTTGACAGATTGATTGTTTTGTGACAAAATGTGTTGTGTTGACCAAATAGATCAAGGTATCTGACAAAAATGCATTCCTTAAGAATTGTTTAGATAGTTGACACCATGAATTACATCTGCATCTGTTTTGGTTTTAGTGGTGAGCAGTGCTATATCTATGCAGAACTAATCACCATTCTTCAAAATAATATTCTAGCATCTCTATTCAAGCTGCTATACTTAAAGATCTGTCAGTGTTTTCATGAGAACCCCCCACCTTGAGAAGTTAGTAGCTCACTATAAAGAATTCTTCTTGGGCTTTAACTTGGTAAACAATATCTGAGATTAGAACTCTGAGGAAATTTTAAAATAAAAAGGCTGCCATTTACCCTACTTCCTTCCTAGGATTTTTTGTATTTTAAAGGAGGGGAGGCAAGAATTCAAATCTCCATTTTTCTTATTTTCATATGCACACATACCACACCTTCATGTTGTATACTATTCTTCTAGTGAACGAGGACTAGAGGGAGACCTCTTAACCAACCCATGGTATGGGCTTCTGTAGAGGGGAGACCTCCTCATGATTGTGACTGGCCTCTGTGGTTTTGGAGACTCGGAAGTTCTGTGATGCTTTTCTCAGTCATAAACAGTAGAGGATGACTCTTGTTTGGGTCATTTATGTGACACATGAGGTGAGCTCTACACCTGTGGTTGCACATGCTGTGTCTATGTAACCCACTGGTGAGTGTATGTTACAGGTCCACCTTTGTACCTGATCACTAAAGGATGTAAGTTTGTCACAGCCCCAGTGAGAGAACCTGGGTTCTTTAGCCCAAGCTGTAGCAACTTTTGTGGAGGTCCCTGGTTCGAATTCCTGGTGTGTCTGCCAAAATGACAGTTCTATCTGCAGCACTATCAGGTCCTGATGGTCCAGGAAATGACAAAGAATCTAATCCAGATCTTCTAATCACTTTGTGCGATCCCTGGTTCAGTCATTTTGAATGTTTAAAAATAACTCCCAAAATATTTAATTTTGGAATTGTTGAAGCTTGCCATTAGTTGGAGCTTCCTGAATTTTGGGTACTTCATGAAGCAGCCTTAATGTTCTTTAAAGTATTTTAATAGAACAATAATATCTAGCATTTACATACCACTTTCCATCCCAAAGATTCCTAAAACAATTTACAGACTTTATACACTGTATGTACACTTATATTTTCTTCATTCACCAATAAAATGTGGGCTGTAAACATTTGAATAGTAAAGAAATATGACATCCTCCCCTCTTGCTCCCACCCCTCATTCTGTCTGTTTTGTTTGGTCATGTCTCAGGTCGTGTCTTTTTATCATTCAGCTTGGATTTTCTGGAGGCACATATGCGTTTAGGTTGCTCATAGTTCTAGCATTGTTAACAGTGCTGTATGAAAAGATAGCTGTGCCAAACAAATAGGCTGCTTGTCCCAGGGAGAACTAAGGGTAAAAAGAGTATGGAGCATAGTGCAACTGTAGCTGAAACACATAGTGGAACAAGTAGATTTTAGGGGGATATTCAAAGGTGGAGAATGAGATGTGTACTGAGAAGCAAGGGAGCAGTTCCAAGCAAGTGAGATGGGGTGGAAGAAGATGTGATGATGGGAAAAGAGGGAAGGAGACAATAGGGTTCCATCAAAGATGGAAGAGATTTTCCATGAATCCAAAGGGAGCTGGGAAGTTCTAATCCTTATTAGATGTGGTTGTCAAAAGAAACTGCTTTTTTTTTTTAGATGCAGATTTTTGGTCTATTCTATCTTTTGTTTCTCCTTCGAGTGTTTTTACTCTAACATGATTTCCTCTTACCTTGTTCCTCCCTCACATTACATGTGAGTTTCTCTTCAACTCCTTTCTTCCTTCTCTTCTGTCACCTTGGCCAAGATTTCCAAAAGTGACCAGTGACTTTTGCTGTTTCCCCATTTTGGGGAGTCCAACCCAAGACACCAATGTTCCATAGGTGAAGGTTATGAATTGATGTACATACAGTGGCCAAAATCTGCCTCCACTTCTCTGCAGCCCCACTGAAGTCAATGGGGCTGTACAGGTGGAAGAAAGCTAAGGATACAGAACACTGTCCCTTCTATGAATTAAAAAAGACTCAAAATATTTGACTTCAATTTTAAAGATATATGTGCTAACACGGTCAGGCACAAAGAAACACAGGTATGTGCCACATTGGCTTTAAGAAATAATTTTTAGTGGGTTTTTAAGGAGAAGTAATTGGTAGAGACAGAAGCAGGCATGATGTGCTAGATCCTAAATTCTATTTGCCTAGTTAATATTCTGCATTTAATTTTTCTTAGGTGAATGTAATGATCTCATTACTTCAGAATTGTGAAGGGCATTTCAATATTTAATTTGAAGTAATGTGATAAGCAATCTTCCAGATTTAAAAAATGACTGCCAGCTCAGTTAGAGCTTAACCCCATACAGACTGACACTTGATTTTGTCAGTCTTTCATGCTTAGGGCCTGATTTTTTTTACTCCTGTCACTGGACACTGAAGACTCTGGGAGTTTTTACCTGTCAGGACTACAGGATTATACCTAATGTTGGTGTTTGTTCTAGGCTTTTTTACTGACATATTTCCACTGGGATACAGCATACCAGTACCTCCCCTAACACGATATTGTGCTCCAGAATCTAAGCTTTCATTTCACTTCCCCCCCACAAAAATACTATTATGAAAGACAATTTTCAACAAAAACTGTGAAAATGCAACCTGAGTGGAACTAATGCAGCCAGTATCACACTGAATTTGCAAAGAGCCTAAAACAACTCTGAGCCTATTCCACTCAGCGAGCTTTTCAATCTAGGTGCCCATTCTTGATACATTAAATGTCACATCTTTCACTGCTCATCAAAGCACATAAGAAAAAAAGAAACGTTCATACTATGAAGATTTTTTTTTTACCATGTAACATGAAACCTCACTTTGACATCATAACACTGTAACACTTGGAAGAGACCATCCTTTTTGCCCCCAGTCAGGAAGGAGGCGTGCCTACAAAGCTTAGTAGAATGCCAGCGGAGCATCTGAGTCATGTAGAGGGGAAACCCAACCTTAAGGAGTGCCACAGAGCTTATGGATGTATTTGAATCCCATTTTGGGAGAGCCAAGCCCCCAGAACTCAGAAAGCATACATGATCATGTTTTCAGCATCATCCCAGTCTACTGTGAGCAGTGTGTCTTTTTGGCATCTCATGTGGACAACATTTTGATCCCCATGTTGCAGCTCTACATGAGATGATACTGAAAATATAAATGGCCAACATGATCTAGCTAAACAAGTGCTATCACCATTGCTACCACCGAAAGAGTTGGACAGGGTTAATAATGGTGAGAAGTTTCAGAGAAATAAGTCTTGTGAAGACCTAGCATAAGAAGAGAATCACTGAGATGTTACAATTTGGTACACGCAAAACACTGTACATTGATTGTAAGAAACATGAAGTATTATTTTATGTGAATACTGACCAAAAATTCCATTAATAAAACATGAACTCACTTAATCTTAGATAGTTACAACAAACTGTGTACTACAGTATTTATTTTCTAATTTATTTTAAAGTAGCAAAAAGAGATCTCATAAATGGCTTCTATGTATGACAGATTTATTTTAGAAAAAAAAATCTGTCATCCTCTGTCAGTTGGTTTTACATGGGAAAGAAACTGTGGTGTAGGATACAATCCTGAAAAGTATTTGGAATCTCTTATATGTTCTAAGTCTAAATGTAGACAATTGTAGGCATCTTGACTCATAAAGGATATTAATAAATCATAAACAAAATTAAAAAGACACTAAACAAATCCAAAATTGGTTTTTATTCCTTGACATGTGTCAATTACACTGACAAGTCTGCGTTTTTTATTTTAAAGCCCTTTTTAGCAAAAATTAGATCTCCCCCATTCCACTCGTATAAACCCTGTTCTACTGCCATACGTATCTACAAAGTTTGTAGACTGATAAGCAAAACAAGGGCAAAAGCAGAGCCTAAAGTAGACTTGAGATTTAATTTGCCTTAGTGCCTTCATGCTGCCATTAAGCAGAATACAAACAATGTTGAGCTGCTATAAATTATTGCTTATAAATTGAAGCACGCTTTTTCAGAGATCCATTACATGGATTCTGCTAATGATATAAAAATTGTTGATGTCATAACATGACAGCATTGCCAAAGATAAATGAAGTCATTTAGTTTAGCCACCACATAGGCTACAATGGTTTTTAAATGGTACTCCAACTTACAAGATGTTGAAAGCAAAGCATTTATAGAACAATGCAGTACAGCACGTAGTAGATCCTAAAATGTTTATTTGGCCTTTGGTGGCTTGTTCATGACGTTAAATCTAAATCTTTTGTTTATGTACATACTAAATCTGTGTTTCTGTTTCCACTTTTAAAACATTTAGCACCATCTGAAAAGCTGTATTTTTTAATTATTCTTTGTGATGAAAACTATAGAGCTGTGTGAGAACAATATTGGATTGAAGGACATAGTGTTTCAAAATAACGTATAAAATTAGAGATGAATGTCTTCCATTTAGTTTTTGCTGAATCTAGGCCCAACCATTTTGCATGCTTGCTGTAATGTCTTTAGGGCAGATTTTCAGTGCACAGGTGGAGTGAAGGGGTAATGGAAGGTGAAGCAGCTCCTCCCCACTGGTTCTGTGTATTCCTGGGGTCACAAATTGCCTCAAGGGGTAGGGGGGTGACAAGATGAGGAAGGATGTGGAGCAATGGCACCCCTGCACCAGCCCACAAGCTGGCTGGCTATGGAGTGGTGAGCGTACTGTTTCTCTTCCCCGCCCCCCTTCCTCCCTCTCCCCAGGCTCTCAGGAGCTGAGGGCAGGGCAGGTATCTCTTCTGAAGCACAATTCCTTCCAGAGCTCCCCTGGTACAGGCTAGTCTCTCATTTGTGATTCAACATTTTTTAAAAAAAAAAAGTGAGAGTATTTTCTTTTTATAATAATGATTCCATCCAAGTACAGGAGTATCTGAACCGTCTAATGAGATCATATGTGGGAGAAAGTGGGAGATGGAATTTAATGGTCAAATGTAAGCTCATTTGTTTGAAAAGATGTCATAGAGGTAGGCATACTTCAAGTGGAACAGAGCTGAAAGGAAGCACAGGGCAAAGAGCCCTGCTATAAAGGCTGGAATCCAGTGGATGGCAATAAGAATAAAAATATTGTAGGATGCATTGCTTGGCCTTGTAAACGGGGATTTGTTACAAAGTACGAAGGACATAATGATCACACTAGATAAGGCTCTTGTCAAGTTTAATTTTGAACAATATGTACTATATTGATTGCCAAGCTTCAAGAACATCCAAATGGCAGATAGTATCCAGAAAAAAATGAGTTGGCTAACTTTAAACTAAGAGAGAATGTCTTACTCGGAATGGCACCAAGAATTAAGCATAATTGGCCAAAGGAGGGGGAGGGGAAGCAGCCAAGACAATTAATTATGGCTTACAAATAGGAGTGGATCCTCAAAAGTTATGGAGTACAGTTTTACTGTCATTGATTAAATTCTTGTCAGCATTCTTGTCAGTCAACTGATTTCATTGGGGCTACACTCATTGAGTAAAGGCTCCACATCTGGACTCTGGTTACTAATCTGTTCTTACTGTGCAAGGGCAAAAATGGGACTTAGAATGATTAAGGCGATGGAGATAAGAAAAATGGCTTTTCGTATATGGTCACTAACATAATTTAGTGATACAGTTCGATTCCAGCAGTGGCGTGTAATCTAGGACTGATCTTTCTTTCTTTCTTTCTAGTCAGGCCTCTGGCACTTAACACCACAGTGTAAATTCGATTGATGTCTATATATAGCATTCTGGATCACATAAATGTCCCTTGGAGACATGGGATAGTCTAGGTAGACCTATAATATCATCTAAAGGTTTATCCATATGGTTTGAGCCAAGGCTTGTCAGAATATCAGTATCTTATCCCTTGTATGGCTGTTGTTTCTCCATGGCATAGAGGTTCCAGACATTACGCACCATTAAGAAACTCCAATGTTACCACTCAGCCTAAGAACAGATGATCTCTGGTGGGCTGTCCTACATTTCCAAAAAAGCAATTAGAAAACAAGTTAGCTGTGTGAATTATTAGAGGTCAAAATTGCCAAGAAGAAGAGGAGATTTGTACATTCAACTTCTCAAGTATTCATAAAGTTCTTTAAAAGTTGCTTTTAGTATTGCAACATGATTAATTTACTTGTAGATAGCCACAATTAAGAACTTTAATAAGGAATATCTCTAGATTTCTACATGGTTGATGGTGTGGACAGCTAAGTTACTAAAGATGCATGTCACGCTGTCTGGAGTGATTCATGACCATGAGTACTGAACTCAGGTCAAACGCCCTGAACTAATGGCACGTTCTATAATTAACTTCATAACCCAGTAACACATGTGAATGCCTGGATCACTGTAACAGTCTTAGCATGGAGTCACAAAAAATGCCCTTGGGCACTCTAGTCTATCTTGCCACCCACATGAGATGGACTTAGTGATAAGTGGTCACTTACACCAAAAATCACAAAATATTCAGGTTGCTCCCAGAGAGACCAGATCAACTTGTATCTTAGATCCCACTTACCCCAGATCAACTTGTATCTTAGATCCCACAGCAAAGACAATGCTAGTAGCAAATCCTATAGTAAACTAACTAAGGATTTATTAACTAGGAAAAAGAAATGAGTAGTTTACAGGTATAGCAGGCAACATATAAGCACAAATGAGCCAGTTTATAGTTCTAAAAAGTGACAGAGATGAAGTAATATGTCCACTGAGTGTCTTTTAGGGCTAACCCAGAGTGACCCTTGGGATCTCTGCTTTTTTTTTTTTTGCTTTGCCCTAACCCTGGTAAGAGTCCAAACAGCAAACATAGATTGTTTCTCCTTGTCATGAATTTTTATCCCCTTATTTCCAGAGCCCAAACTGATGGGATGAGTTCATGCATAGGTTTCCCCTTCCTGGAGGGAGTTAGGGCCTCTCTCCTTTGATGCTACACAATACTTCATTTGTCTTCAATGGGCCATCTTGTAGTAGGATGCCCTTTCCTTTAATTAATGCTGCTTTTCCTCTTTGGTGAGTTACACAATTAGGGTATGTCTACACTGCCCACGTTAAAGCATGGCTGCAGAAGCGCTGCCATGGGCAGTGTAGTCATGCTTTATCACCAGGGGAGAGCTCTCCCGGCAATAAAAAATAACCACCCCAAATGATCAGGGGTGTGTTTTTTCACACCCCTCAATGACTAAAGTTTTAGCGCTGAAAGTGGCAGTGTAGACACAGCTGTACAGAGGTTTACAATGCAAATGTTTAGTGTAACTTGGCACCATTGGCTATCGAGGTTATAAGTGAAATCAATACACGTAGCATCCTACAAGCATTTTATAAAGTCTATACACATTTTTATTACCTTAACATCTAGTATCTATTTTGAACAATACCAACATACAGGTGAGCTGGTCTGGTTTCCAGCTATGAATTTGTCAGTGCCCAGTCACACCTGCAAGAGCTGGCACCTGCCTCCCCAATGTCACAATGAGGGTGTTCGGTTTGGTTGAATACATGTCTTAAAGGATAATGTCCTGATCTGAACTATCACCATCCTTTGAACCAAATTTTTTCTGAAGTTTAAAAATTTTAGAATAATAGATCTCCTGGCTCCTGAAATTTTATGAAATAATTCCAGGGCATCACTAAGTCTAAAGTAACACTTTCATCATCCCATACAAATTTCCCCCCCACACTTATTCTTCTTCCAAAAGTAATACTGTTGCTATGAGACAATTGTTGCTAGTACTACTGAGTAATGGCTGTTACTCTGGGTGTTAGGCAATCACCTGAGAAAGGTAAGTATATGGCTTTTTTCACATAACCCATAAAGCAGGTAGAGTTTTCAAGTCCATTTTGGTAAATATATATGTTGCTAACACAGTGCTACAGTTCTATTTTCCTCCTAGATGGTAAGGTTTCAATGGACATCTTCTCCTATATTAAAGAGAGGAAACAGGTGGTGAAAAACTGAAACAGCAAAGTGAACAGAATAAATGAAACCAGTAGCTATGTTAAAGAGAGCAGTGGGATGCAGGGATCCTAAGCACTTTTCTGTAGTTTCCAGAAGACTTAAGGTGTTGCAACATTGATGGTACTTAGCAATTTCACTTGCTTCACTGGACCATTCAGTTAATTTGTAACTAGGTGTGACCATTGAGCAGTCAATGTGAATTAAGGACATGTATTTGTAACGAGGATGACGTCTCCGACTAATAGATTTAGTTCTGGTAGCCTGCTTAGCTTTCCGCACAGATAATTGCCTGTGTGCTGCCTGTCAAAGCAACAGGGCTAATGGCATTAGTTCCTTGATCTCATGCATGTCAGGCAGAAAGATAATTTTAGTCAGTGGTGAAGAACAGGCATGTGTGCCTTTCTGCTGTCCTTGGTTTTCAAGAGTGCCTTGTGTGCTCTTCCAGCAGTAAATGGCAGGGGTCTAGTGCATGAGTTACACTGTATTTTGCCTGTGCAAACCAGATGGCGAATATGGCCCTTTGATTGGAAAGGCAGAAATTAATGTATTTATTTGTAAATCAGTTCAAATATCTATTCTCATAAGTTTTGGATAGATTGAGTCTTAAACACTGTCTCTATTTTTGGTCATTAAGGAGAAATTCCTATTTAAAGGGCTGTCCGATTCCTGTGGCAGAGCTGAAGAGTTATTTCTCCAAATTATAAATAAAATGAAGTAAAACTGGCCAGTTCCAGAGTTTAAATGTATTTGGTCATCATACATCGCAGCCACACTGGTAGTGATTTTTATCCCTTTCAGCAGTCAGGGATAAACCGGGATAACAGAAGCTAATACTGAAGGATTTATTATAGTGAAGGGATCATCTCCAAAGGATACAGTTCAAATACTTTGGGATTGAATGGCCACTTCTGAAGCTGAATCTAAAATTCAACTGAACATTAACATTTCCTATCTCCCTTGACCCTTATGCATTTAATTTTCAATTGCACTTGAAATGAGAATTCCATGTAGCTAGGAGACTGGAAATCTTCATTTAAACAAACTGTGATGTCCCCCATTAGCATTTCACACTTTGAGCTTTTTTCTCAGAAATGGCTAAAAAATATTTGTCATCAACACGTTAAAATAGTCAGTCTGTTTCTCCACTACTCACACTAGTTTTTGTGACGCTCATGAAATCAATGGAGTCACATCAGCATAAAACAGGACCCTGTGTTGCGGCAGCCCCTGTATATTCTTTTCTTTTTAATATACACATTAGCCTTCCTCTTGCACAAACTACATTATACATCTTCTCTAGTACTTTTCTCTAAAAGCAACATCTACTCCTGACACACATGATCTTAACTTGCAGTGCTTGTCTTGCTATGGGGGCAGCAGTGAGGAAGTGCACACAAATTAAAAAAAAAACACCATGAGAATATACCCCTAAGACAATCATCAAAGGACTCATCCCTAGGGTGACCAGATGTCCCGATTTTTATAGGGACAGTCCCAATTTTTGGGTCTTTTTCTTATATAGGCTCCTATTACCCCCCCCCCCCCCCCCGTCCCAATTTTTCACACTTGCTGTCTGGTCACCCTACTCATCACATTTATTGTTTCTTGCCATGATTTGCTTTTTCAGCCTCAGGACGCTGATGGATTTATTTTCACAGTGTGCAAAGGTTCATACCAAAACACTGCATCAGTTTCTGAGAACTGCACAGGTTCAGGAGCCCAGTGTGTGCTCAGCAGCTTACCAACACCATCTGTGCTCTGCTTTTAAGTTCTTTAAACCATACTTATCATGTGCCTAGGAATATTTACTTCTGAATTAGGTTCTCCTACTCCCCAGGCAGTGCTTTTTTGTTAAGTAAATGAGACTCTACACTTCAACTTATTTCTGTCCTTAAATATGATGACAAACCTTGAAGTAAGCATGCCTATATTTGCATGTGGGTTAATATTGCAGGGTTTGTTCATATTTTTTATTCTATTTTTGCAAAGGAACTTCGTATGAAAAGAAAAGTTCTTAACATGTAATTTATGATTGTTATCCAGGAAGCAAAACTTATGCAATGGTATTATATTTATTGAAATCCATTAAAATAACACCTTGGTGACTTGATTCAGGGAGATTCGCAGCTATTTATCATTATCTTACTGCTTTGAAGCAATGACCAAAAAGTTCCAAAAGCACTTAAATCCCCTTTTCAGAAGTGATTCAGGGCTCAGTTCCTGAAAGGTATTAAGGCACCTAACTTTCATTAGATACTATAAATACCTTTGAGTATCTGGGCCTTTGGAAACTAAGTCTCTGGCTATGTCTACACTATGAGCTAGGTGTGTGATTTCCCCCCCCCCCCCCCGCTCGTGTTCATATACTTGTGCTTGCTCTCATCAAGCTAGTTCAAGTATCAATAGCAGTGTAGCCACAGTAGCACAGATAGCGGCAGCAGAGGCACTGCTTAGCAATGCCAAGTACAAACCCACCTGAAACTGCAGCTGCTATTTACATTCACGCTAGCTCAATGAGGGGAATCACACCCCTAGCTAATAGAGCAGACAACCGTTGAAAGTCAGAGAAACTTAAGCGCCTACATGCCTGTTGCATTTGAAGATAGGATGTACACCTCTACTCTGATATAACGCGACCCGATATAACACGAATTCGGATATAACGCGGTAAAGCAGTGCTCCGGGGGGATGGGGCTGCGAACTCCAGTGGATCAAAGCAAGTTTGATATAACGCGGTTTCACCTTTAACACAGTAAGATTTTTTGGTTCCTGAGGACAGCGTTATATCGGGGTAGAGGTGTAGTTGTATGATTTTTTTTTTTTTGAAAATTTTACTCATCAGGTGACTTCCAAACAGTAGCATATAAAATAAGTAGGTTGTGACAGTCCATTTCCTATTCAGTATTCACATCCCAAGAAAAGACTACAGCCAGCTTTATACATCCCTGTGCCAATATTGTTGAAATTTGACTTGCTATTCATTTTCATCTTTCATTTATAATGATCTTTGCTAGGGTGGTTCTATGGCATAGCAGGTATCATACACATTACACACAAACATCTACACATATTCTTTGCATGTTTTAGTCTGAACATCTTTAAATGCAGTACTTGTGTGAAAACATAAGAATACATGCATGCAATTTTATACAGTGCACTACTTTAGCTGCTGATTTTAAAAAAAGAAAATAAATTATTCATGTCAAGTGGAGTCTTCAGTCTTACTTTAGACTTAGAAGCATAGCGGATTGCTTAACTTTTATTATTGAAAAGTCAATTGTTGACAAGCAAAACTAAGCTCATAGATCTATCATAATACCATCTTCCTTCTTTATTTTAAATATCTTGATTATAGCTATAATCTTATTCATTTAAAAATGTTCCCAATAAAATAAACTTTATTGTGTTAGAAGGTCAGTGTTTTGATTAACTGTAGCTTGATATTTAGGTGTCTGTTACTCCTGGTATGACAGACGCTAGCAACATATTGGCATAAAATATTTCCAGTGCACTCATCTGATCAGCCCTATATTTTGGACAAAGAGAGTTGCATTTAAAAGTACCAATCACTGCCAAACAAAGCTCTTTACTGAATACATTTTTTTTGTTTTAAATAGCGATAAACACTGAAAACCTCATTTCTAACACAGCAAAAATGTGAAATATAAGGCTTGAGCATGAGTGGTGGGTGTTTAGTCTCGCGGGTCAAAGGCTGTGCCAACACTAATCATTTCCCCTTCCTCTCTCCATCCATCCCTCCCTCCCTCTCTAAAAAAAGAACTTCCCACAGTTGAACCACTGGTGGTTGTAATGGTGAGAATGCTGCTTCTTTGTCAGCTGGTGTTTTATCACTGTTTTGTCTAACCTTGCTCAGAGCAGGTCTAAATGGCAGGGTAATAAAAATTTCAGCCATCATTAGTGCTTTGTCTCACTAGCATTCTCATCCTTGCTACCACAGATGAAGCTGAACCAACAATGGGGGAGGGGGAAGGTATTCTGGTTGCTGTGATACTTTATATCTGTTTCTTCTTTAGGCAGATGACTGGTGACAGTGCAAGGTCAGAACTGATGTTGCTTATTGAAATTTGGCTCCAAATTTTCCCTCATTAATATTAATTTTAAATTTAATATAGCACATTTGTTTATGTTCAAGCTAGGGGTGTGAGTGTCTGTGTATCTGGAACTTTAATTCTACTGTAAAGGGTTTTTTTTCTTAGGATTTCTTCTGAAGCTGCTAGTTGCCACATAGATGCCAGACAGAGTAATGGAGGGAAAGTTACTGCCAAGTCAGGGAAGATTGTGGAACTCAAAATGCCTTTAGAAGACCCATTCACTTGTTTAATTTTCTTGGTCACCTACGAAAAGCACAACAAAATCCCCATATCATATCCTTCTGCTTTGCACCAGTACAATTATCAAGCCTAGATATTCAGCCCATGAAATATGGAATCTCTGCATCTTGCTTAACTTCCAAAATATTAAAACTACAACTCAGATTGAAATTGCAAAAATGTTTGTGCTTAAATTTAGGTTCATGCTGGTTAGTCACCTGCTAGTCAATCTATCACTTAGTAGTTGGAGTGCTTTTATCTCCAGTAAAGTGTGTGTTAAGCCTAAGGGCCTATCAGTATTCACCTTTATTGGGTTACAACTTTGCTGTACACTTCAATTAACTGTACAAAAGAGGAAAAGTTGCCTATAACCCATTCTCTGTCCTTCGGGTAACCTACTACCTATTCAAGAGGTACCCAGGGAGTAGTAAATACAGGACATCTCATTTTTATTTTATGATATTTTATTCACACACTTCAGCTTTTTCATATGAACACTAAGTATTTTTCCCCTTCTATGTCAATCCTTTAATGTTCTTTTTATGAAATTTGGAGGTAATATACCTCCCTAGGAAGTTTCCTATTCAGTATCCAGCTCAGTTACTCAGGATGTCCTTATTGTGTATCCTTCAAATTCATAAAAATGCCATTCGTGCTGTCAACATAAAAGCACTTAACAATTGCCTAGGAAGTATGTCATTATCTGATCAAAAATGTCTTGCACAAAGAGTAGATGCAAAAAGCTTGTAATCTGTAATGATATTACCACTGTTTTTTTCTAAATGACACAAACTCTTAAGCCCTTTAACTTGACTTATTTGTAACTCTGTGATCCCTGAACACGTCTTAAAATTTCTCTTTCTCATATTGGCAAGTAGCTCATTTTGTAGTGATACAGTGAAGCTTTTTTTCATCATAAGGATATATACTATATTTAATAGATTCAGCTGCCAAGGTAAACTAGCATTGAAATTGCTTCAGTGGCCTGTGAATGAATATTGCACAACATTCTTCACAAAGTGCCAGCTCGCTGTGAAAATATGTCTCAGGACAGTGTTGAAAATATGTCTCAGTTCATCATACTTTGATGAAAAATGCGGTGTGTGTGTGTGTGTGTGTGTGTGTGTGTGTATGTGTGTGTGGTGTTAGGAATGGAATAATAAAGATTAAGAAATACTTTCTTGCACAGAAATACTTTGCAATATGCTGTTTTGCCTCCTATCTGCTCCAGTGTAAAAACTAAATTGAACATATATTGGACCAATTGCTCTGTCAGTAGTGTTGACTACATGTAGTAAATTTAATTAAGTCTGTTTTTGAAAAAAACAAATACATTGCCAAGCTTGCAGGGGGAATTGAGAGTGGTGAGACTGACTTTGAGGAATTAAATCTGAATTTTCCAGAAAATCTTACCCCTGTGAGATAAAGAAAAGACTACTTCATATACTCCAGCACAAAAGCCTCACACAAAATCTCTCACCATCACACATTCATCAAACTGAAAAATGATGGCTATATTTGTATTCCATTCCTGTTCATGTAATATTTTTTATTCTGCAGTTTCTACTTCAGTGATCACTAAGGTGTGAGAAGTCTGAGTATGTTTGGAATGATGATGCTATATTATATTATATTATTATATTATAAGCTACAGTAGTAGGCTTACTGTTTGTATGAACGTAATGGGCACACCTTCATAGGGTACAGAAAACAGGAAATTCATCAAGGGTCCTGAATATAAAGAATCCACATGGGGAGGTGTGTGCGTGCATTTGTGTTTGTGCAATTTTATTATAAAAATTTCTCTCTCTCTTTCTCGTGTGTGTTTATGTGAGATCTATATCTATAGCTATATATGTGTGTATGTGTATAAAGGATGCCACTACGCGTAATAATAATTATTCTAGTAGATCTTGCTCTAGGTTCTTTTCTTTTTTAAATCACTAGGCTAGACTTTGCTTTCAGTTCCATTTGCACAAATCTGAAGTAATTCTGTTTACTCCAGTGGAGTTACTAGACATTTAAACCAGCATAACACATCAGAATTTGAAGCCCTGGCTGGAAAGATTTGGAATTTAGACTTGCTTCTATGCAGCCTATTTAGTTGCACCTCACTAATTGCAAGTCTTTGAGAAGATGAAGGGTTTGGTAGTTAAAATAGTGACGGACTGCTTTACTGCTAATAGTGCTTCAAAGTGCTACATTCAATCAACATCGGGAATTTTTATGTATCATCAACTTAAGCAGAAGTGACAAATTGGATAGAATGGGAGCCAGTCAGTGTTTGGTGATCTCGTTTAATGTTAATGATGTGAGAAGAAAATACATAAGAAATAATTTTGCATTGGATTGGAAATACTCATTTGTCTCTTGGCTCCCATGATGAGATCTACCAGATGAGTTTTGAGTGCAGAGCACAATGCACTGACACAGACGTCATCCCTTGTTAAACACAAACATTATGGTCTGATCTTGCATAGGGTTAAGCAGTGGATAAACAGAGCAACTGCACTTCAGCGTAGGCTGAGCAGGCTGGCTGAGAAGGTGTTTAAAGCAGACTTTGCATTTTGCACAGGGTGGCTTCCTTTGGCTGCATTCTTCTAGTAATCAAGGAACACTTGCTTAAACAAGCCGTTTGAAAACAGCAGGGAGAATGAGTGTGTGTGTGTGTGTGGGGGGGAATTCTAAAGTAAAAATGGACTTCCAATTTTTCCAGTTTTTTTTTCTTATTTCCATTATCATTAGAATCAAAGCATTTTAAGATTATTCAGCCATGGCAACATGCAGAACTACCATACTACAACAGAATAATGGTCCATGATTCTTAAGTAGCAGCCTATATTGGGTAAATCAGTGGCAAGCATAAAACTGCCTACTATAGGGAAAATCATATAAAATAGAATATGGATGAAACCAATAGGGTTCTATAGAAAATCATCTAAAAGCCTAGATAATTCAACAGAGAGATCCCCACTCTAGAGTTCTATAGGTTGGGTTACAAATTCTAGAGAGGTTGTCATTCTCTGTAGGACTCTTGCATGGGGGCATATAATACACTGCTTCTCAGCTCCTTGTGGAGACCATTATCTGGGGTGAGTCCATTTCTTTCACCACCCCCACCCCCCCCTTTTTTTTTTTTTTGCACGCTATACTCATTGTAACAATGTCTGAGAGAATACAGGGTGCGGGAGGCCTAATGGTATGTTCATAAGCCATATTCATATTGAGTTAGCACCCATTGTGGGATTGTATCTGATCTAGGGCCTGGTCTACACTAGGAGGTTATGTCAAATTTAGCAGCATTAAATCGAATTAACCCTGCATCCGTCCACACAACGAAGCTATTTAGTTCGACATAGAGGTCTCTTAAATTCGATTTCTGTACTCCTCCCCAACGAGGGGAGTAGTGCTAAATTCGACATGGCCATGTCGAATTAGGGTAGGTGTGGATAGAAATCGACGCTAATAGCTCCGGGAGCTATCCCACAGTGCACCACTCTGTTGATGCTCTGGACAGCAGTCCGAGCTCGGATGCTCTGACCAGTCACACAGGAAAAGCCCCGGGGAAATTTGAATTCCTTTTCCTGTCTGGGCAGTTTGAATCTCATTTCCTGTTTGGACATCGTGGCGAGCTCATCAGCACTGGCAACGATGCAGAGCTCTCCAGCAGAGGTGACCATGCAATCTCAGAATAGAAAGAGGGCCTCAGCATGGACTGATCGGGAAGTCTTGGATCTGATCACTGTGTGGGGCGATGAGTCCATGCTTTCTGAGCTGCGATCGAAAAGACGGAATGCAAAGATCTACGAGAAGATCTCAAAAGCCATGACAGAGAGGATACAGCCGGGATGCAACACAGTGCTGCGTGAAAATCAAGGAGCTGAGACAAGGGTACCAGAAGACCAAAGAGGCAAACGGATGCTCCGGATCCCAGCCCCAGACATGCCGTTTCTACGAGGAACTGCATTCCATTCTAGGTGCAGCCGCCACCACTACCCCACCACTGACCGTGGACTCTGAGGATGGGATATTGTCGACGGCCGCTTCCTCGGAGATGTTAGCAGATGGGGAAGATGAGGAAGGAGATGAGGAGGACGAGGCAGTCGACAGCGCTTACAACGCTGATTTCCCCGACAGCCAGGATCTCTTCATCACCCTCACAGAGATCCCCTACCAACCGTCCCCAGGCATTAACCCGGACCCTGAATCAGGGGAAGGATCAGTCAGTAAGTGTTTTAAACATGTAAACATTTATTTTGAACAGAACAGGAATATTAACAATGGGTTTTTCATGATTAGTTTGCCCTAGGCGCTCTACTTTTTAGTCCTTGCCAGTGCAGCTACTGGAAAATAAGGTCTATATGTCCGGGGATAGAGCTGAAATCCTCATGGGACATCTCCACGAAGCTCTCCTGGAGGTAATTAGAAAGCCTTTGCATGAGGTTCCTGGGGAGAGCGGCCTTATTGTGTCCTCTGTGGTAGGAAACTTTTCTGCGCCAGGCAATCATCAAGTACTCTGGGATCATTGCCTTGCAGAGCATGGCGGCATACGGCCCTGGTTTTTACTGGCTTTCACGCAGCATGCATTCTTTCTCTGTCTCAGAAATCCTCAGCAGAGTGATGTCGCTCATGGTGACCTGCTTAGAATTAGGGGAATGTTACTATTGGGACTGCTTGCCTGTTCCTTTACAGAACTGTAACCGGCGGTTTACAGCCACGCGGTGGAGGCGGGAGAGGGGCAACATACAGGGATCTTTCCTGGGGACAGCCGCGAGGGGGTGGGACAGGGGCAGAGTTCATGCTTGCCGGATTGCCGGCAGTAGGAACTGGCCAACGCTAGGAGCATTGCTTTGAACGTGAAAGGAGGGCACTGCTATAATTTAAGTTTTAAGCAGCCAAAAGTCCACGGCTTACCATGTCAGCCTGCTACCCGAATTCCGCTGTCCTGCCCCGCTTGTCTGATCTCCACTGCAAGACCCCAGGCACTGAATGCGAAGGCCGAAAATTCGACCTTGTCCTGAGTGCGCATGTGATAGGTGCTGTGCATGGTCTTGTTCACAGAGAGACTATGTTCATTGTTCACAAAAAATTATCTTTTTGAGGAATTCACTCCCTTTTTCCCATCCCACAGCTGCGACTGTCTCCCGACCTACCCTGGCATCCCCCTCCCAGAGGCTGGCGCAGCTTAGGCGGAGAAAGAAAAGGACAAGGGATGACATGTTCTCAGAACTTATGGGCTGCTCCCGAGCCGAGGCGGCCCAGCAGACCCAGTGGAGGGAGAACATGTTGCAATACCATCGATCACACATTGAACGGGAGGAGAGGTGGCGGCAGAAAGACCAGCAGGCGACTCAAACGCTGCTTGGACTAATGAGGGAGCAAACGGACACGCTCCGGTGCCTTGTGGATGTTCTGCAGTACCGGAGGCAGGAGGACAGAGCTCCGCTGCAGTCTCTCTCTAACCGCCCTCCCCCTCAC
Source organism: Terrapene triunguis (assembly GCF_002925995.2). Classification (NCBI taxonomy): domain Eukaryota; kingdom Metazoa; phylum Chordata; order Testudines; family Emydidae; genus Terrapene; species Terrapene triunguis. The sequence continues at coordinate 16,666,683 of NW_020664404.1, forward strand.
CCAAAGTCCCAAGAAGGAGGGGCGGCAGGGGCCGTGAAAACTGTCACTCCACCTCTGCAAACTGCTCAATTACCAGAAGGCTCTCATTCCCCAAAATTTGAAAAGTCCTTTCCTTCCCGCCTCACCCAAGCCCCCGTCCCAGTTTCAGCCCCTAACTGTGTAGTTTCTAATAAAAAATACGTTTCTGTTAATTACTGTTTGCATCATGTTCTTTTAGAGGAGAGTGTGTTTGAAGGGTGGAAGGGGGTTGGTAATTGGAGAGGACAGTCACCTTTACCAGGGTACAGACACGGGGGCAGGTTCAGCAGCAGGTCTCACACACATTGCAGTCACTAGGCACCCTGGTCAGTCTGGGAGGTGGTTTTCATGTTCTGTGTGTGGGGGGGGGGCTATGTGACTTTGTGGCGAGGGAGGGCGGTTAGAGATCTTATGCAGCGGTCCTTATCCTGGATCACAGAGCCACGCAGCAGGGGATCTGTAACCGTCCTCCCCTGCCACAAAGTCACATAGCCCCCACACACAGAGTCCCGAAAAGGAGGGGTGGCAGGCTCCGTTGAAACAACCAGTCCACCACTGCGGACCGCTCTAGGAGCAGGAGCCTGTCATTCCTCGAGTTTAGAAGTGTTCTTTCCATCACTACGCCCACTCCCCACCACAGTCTGCTTCCCAGTTTCAACACTTTACCGCGAAACCCATAATAAAGAAAACGGGGTTCATTAACAAAGTTCCATTTATTTTATTTTTAAACGTGTGTTGGAAGGGGGGGGACGGGGTGAACGGGGTATGTAGCTGGAGAGGATAGTCAGCATTAACCAGGTAAAGAAACGGGGGCAGGTTCAGCTTCTCTTTAAACAAACGTAATAGTCACAGGTTACCCTGCTCACTGAGGAACCTAGCTTTCAAAGCCTCCCGGATGCACAGCGCGTCCCGCTGGGCTCTTCTAATCGCACAGCTATCTGGCTGGGCATAATCAACAGCCAAGCTATTTGCCTCAACCTCCCACCCCTCCATAAAGGTCTCCCCCTTGCTCTCACAGAGATTGTGGAGCACACAGTAAGCTGCAATAACAATGGGGATATTGGTTTGGCTGAGATCAGAGGGAGTCAGTAAGCTTCTTCATCTCCCCTTGAGACGTCCAAAAGCACACTCCACCACCATTCTGCACTTGCTCAGACAGTAGTTGAAGAGTTCTTTTTCAGTGTCCAGGGCGCCTGTATAGGGCTTCATGAGCCAGGGCATTAGCGGGTAGGCTGGGTCCCCGAGGATCACTATAGGCATCTCCACATCCCCAAGAGTTATTTTGTGGTCCGGAAAGTAAATACCTTCCTGCAGCCGTCTAAACAGACCAGAGTTCCTGAAAACACGAGCGTCATGAACCTTGCCCGGCCAGCCGACGTTGATGTTTGTAAAACGTCCCCTATGGTCCACCAGTGCTTGCAGCACCATTGAAAAGTAGCCCTTTTGGTTAATGTACTGGCTGGCCTGGTGGTCCGGTCCCAGGATAGGGATGTGAGTTCTATCTATAGCCCCACCGCAGTTTGGGAATCCCATCGCAGCGAAGCCATCTATGATGACCTGCATGTTTCCAAGGGTCACTACCTTTGACATCAGTAGCTCAACGATTGCGTTGGCTACTTGCATCACAGCAACCCCCACGGTAGATTTGCCCACGCCAAAGTGGTTCGCGACTGACCAGTAGCTGTCTGGCGTTGCAAGCTTCCAGAGGGCTATGGCCAGTCGCTTCTGGACAGTCAGGGCTGCTCGCATCCAGGTGTCCTTGCGCTTCAGGGCAGGGGACAGCAACTCACAAAGTTCCAGGAAAGTTCCCTTCCGCATCCGAAAGTTTCACAGCCACTGGGATTCATCCCAGACCTGCAGCACTATGCGGTCCCACCAGTCCGTGCTTGTTTCCCGGGCCCAGAATCGCCGTTCCACAGCATCAACATGACCCATTGCCACCATGATGTCCACGGCGCGTGGTCCCATGCTTGTGAGAGGTCTGTGCCACTCTCAGACTTCATGTCCTTACTGCGCTGCCATAGCCTCCTTGCCCGATTTCTCAGCATCTGCCTCTGGAAAAGGTGGACGATAAGGTGCGAGGTGTTGACAATGGCCATAACTGCAGCGATGGTCGCAGCGGGCTCCATGCTCGCAGTGCTGTGGCGTCCGCGCTGTCACTCACCAGAAAAGTGCGCGAACTGATTGCCCGCCGGCGCTTTCAGGGAGGGAGGGCAGGAGTGACGGTTGGATGACGACAGTTACCCAAAACCATCCTCGACACATTTTTTTCCCCAGCAGGCATTGGGGGCTCAACCCAGAATTCCAATGGGCAGCGGGGACTGCGGGAACTGTGGGATAGCTGCCCACAGTGCACCGCTTCCAATGTCGATGCTTGCCCCGTTAGTGTGGACTCACAAAGTCGAATTACTGTCCTTAGTGTGGATACACATGTTCGACTTTGTAATATCAATTCCACATATTCGATTTAAGTAAAATTCGAAATACTCTCGAAGTGTAGACATACCCTAGTACAAGACACTGAATCTAAATACCCCTGGATTTAGTATAAATTCAGATTCAAAGCTGCACCCGGAACCAGGGCGGGTGCAAGGATGTTTCGCACTCTAGGTGAAACTTCCACCTTGCGCGCCCCCCCCCCCGAGCCTTGTGGCAGCTCTCTGCCCCCCCTCCGCCCTAAGGCGCCCCCTCGCAGCAGCTCCCCCCTCCACCCTGAGGCGCCCACCCCGTGGCAGCTTCCCGCCCCAACTCACCTCTGCTCCGCCTCCTCCCGGAGCACGCCGTCGCCGCTCCACTTCTCTTGTCTCCCAGGCTTGTGGCGCCAATCAGCTGTTTGGCGCCGCAAGCCTGGGAGGGAGAGAAGCAGAGCGGGGCGGCGTTCTCAGGGGAGGAGGCGGAGCAGAGGTGAGCTGGGGCAGGGAGTTCCCCTGCATGCCGCCCCCCCCCCCCCCTACTTGCTGCAGGCGGCCCCCCCCGCCACCCCCTGCCCCAGCTCCCTCCTCTTAAATGCCGACGACGACCGGGGCAGCCGAAGATCTGGCCACCACGGTCGCCGCCGAAGGACCCGAAATGCCGCCCCGCAAATGCTAGCGCCCTAGGCGACCGCCTAGGTCACCTAATGGGTTGCACTGGCCCTGCCCGGAACTCCAAGAGTGCATGTTTCCCCTGCACTGGGCACCCAGGATAGGGATGGTCTAAAGCCATTATTTCAGTTCGGCCTTAGCCAGAGATTCATCTTGCGATGAGGGAATTTTCATGAGACCAATTAAACCACCTTCACAGTCCCTTTGCACCATCAGAGTGCTACAAAGGCTTTTTAGTAGGGTCGAGAATAAGGCTCTTTAATCTGTCTGTCTAAATGCCAGTATTTATGGCTGCTTTGAAATTATTCTTAAATTTGAGGCTCTGAAAATTATCTGAGAGTTATAAAACTATTTGACCTCCATGGAATTATTTGTGGAAAGTTTCCTTTTTCATTGTAGTGTTGTGATTATTCTCTCCATTATAGGAGTAATATCAGTTTGCTCTTTTATTGTTTCCACTTCTTGAGTGTATTTTCATCCTTTGGTATTATGGCTCTGAGGAAGTGTAAATTTCCCAAGAAGTCGAGACAGCATCGCCAGCTAGATAAATATATACAGTATGAAGTTAGAGATGGTGGAGTTTTTTTGGAAAATATATTGTCCTCTGACACTTCATACCCTCCCTCTGGAAAGTCCAGCTTTTGATTGGTTTGGTGTTTTTGGTATCTTCTGAGGAAGATTAAATACCCTGTCCCTATACAACAAATACAAATATCAGAAATTTAGATATTTTTCTTAAGATTTGGTTACTTGAGACTCCTGTGGAACACTTGGGGGAAAATCCCAACCTGTCATAATCAAGTGATGAAATCAGATTAAAGCATAATCTAACGCAATGGTGCAGGTTAATGTCACAAGCTGGAAACATGGGGAGAAGATCCAAGGCCTGTAACCTCCAAGTAATGAGTTTAAAAGTCGCTGCAAAGAGAGATTATTTTATTACTTTAAGACTATTATAAAGTTAGGATCAGAAATTCAGTCTTAACTTGTGCATACAAAAGGCATTTTGATTGTCTCCTCCTTACACCAGCTTTAGTGAAGAGAAAGCTGAGAGGTAAGAACTGTTGTTTGCTATTGTCTGCTGTAGAATTTTGAAAATAGCTATACCATGTGTACACACCACCGTTTCTGTAACAGTGTAACAATCTTGGCTCTGGAGAGAAGGGGATAAAACTCCCTGAGAAGGAGAAACTTGGGTTTTCTGCTGCTTGGACTCTAAAGGGGCAAGAATCAGTAAGCATAAGCAAAAGACCCCCAGCTATTTTCCCTGGCTTAGCCCTAAATGACATATAGAGTTTGCTTAGTTATAGAAGTTTCTATTATCTTCTGGAATGTAAGACTCTAATTCTTCTTTGTGTGTGTTCTCCCTGTTTTAACCTTGTAAATAGCTCTTATTTCCTTTTCCTATTTAATAAATCTGTAGTTAATTTATTACCAGATTGGCTACAGGCATTGTCGTTGAGAGATTTAGGGTACAATTGACCTGGGGTAAGTGTCTGGTGCTCTGGGAATGGGCGTAACATGAACATTGTTGTGGATTTTGGTATAAGGGACCTTATGTCACAGAGGCAGGCCTGGTTGGATGGCAAGATAGAGGACTGTCTGTGACTACATGGTAAGGCTGTTACAGTGCTTGTGGAGTTCAGACTCATTACATGGTTGGTGAAATCTAATTATAGAACATATAACTAATTCAGGATCTGTGCTCTATTTCTTGATGGAAAACCCCAAGGTTGTCACCCATGTTCGTGAGCCACTCCAGACAACTATCAGAGGGGTAGCCGTGTTAGTCTGAATCTGTAAAAAGCAACAGAGGGTCCTGTGGCACCTTTGAGACTAACAGAAGTATTGGGAGCATAAGCTTTCGTGGGTAAGAACCTCACTTCTTCAGATGCAAGACGAGGTTCTTACCCACGAAAGCTTATGCTCCCAGTACTTCCGTTAGTCTCAAAGGTGCCACAGGACCCTCTGTTGCTTACTCCAGACAACGTGACACATCCATCTGTATCTTTAAATGCCTACATACTTCTGAAAATCTGGCCCAGAGAAACTAAGATACATCTACATTGCAACCGAGCCCCACCTCCTGCCCCACAACAGTCGAAGAGAGTCTGAGTCCAGGTCAGCTGACTGAGGGTCACGGTACAGAGCTAAAAGTGGCAGTTTAGATGTTTGGGGTCAGGCTGGAGCCTGGGCTTTGAGATCCACCCAGGTTTCAGATGTCTACACTGCTATTTTTTAGCATCATAATTTGAGTCCCGTGAGCCCGGGCAAGGTGACCTGGGTTCTGAGACTTGCTGCCATGGATTATTTTTGTTTTCAGTGTATACATACCCTTGGTGGCTTGCTAAGGGTTCAGTGGATGTCTGTGGCAGTGAAGAGAACTGAACTCAGGTGTCCCACTTCCAAAGCTAGTGTTTAAATAACTGGAGCATCCTAGACTTAAAAATGTACACACGTGATATTACTAGCAAACTGTAACTAACCTTCTTCTGTCTGACAACTGGCTTCCATTTTCAGTGTCATATTGTTTCTGTGTATCAAAAATATAAACACCAAAGATAAATCTTTTAAAAAGAATCTTGAATCCTGCAGGTACACATGATTTTTGTACGTTAACACTAGTACCTTATTAAACTGACAGCCTTGTATAAAAATCCAATTCCTTATTGAAAGTTGTTTTCTGTTTTAATTTTGCTCAGCTTGGACAGACAAGCTTCTACCCTGACAGTTATAACCATTTTCACTTTTAGATTCTGACTGCAGTGATAGCCATGTGCTGGGGAATACTTTTGTTTTAAAACAGTTGTTTCCATTGGGGGGGAAAAGTGTGCTCTAAGCATTTCTATTGATCTTAATATTTTAAAAGCTTTTTTTTTCCCCTCTCCAAAATCTGTATAATTGGAGTCAGCAGTATACCTTAAATGTATTAAATTCCTTTATCAAAAGATCACACAGAGCTGGCTCTCCCACCATGTTTCTTTTTATTCAGAGCTTTGATAACAGCTGTTCAAAATGTACCGATGAGCCAGCTTCCTCCGTGGGTGCCTGTAGCTGCCATCTTTCCACCCAGTCTAGGCCTGAGTAAAACATTGCCATTCTGATAGTGTTTCACACTCACTTTGTAAATACATAATGGGCAAGGCAGTGATGAATAAGGATCTTTGTCTGTATCATGTTACTACTCTAATGACCACTGCAGCTCTCCATCTGCTTCTCTGCAGTTACCAGTGTTTTTTCTGTACTACTTTTCACACCTGGAAAAATAACCCAGGAATTGCAAAGGTTGATACAGTTTCTTCTTTGTCTTTCTTGTCACTTCCCTATTTGGGGTCAGCAACTTTTCTTCCAAAACTCATGATTTATTTGCATGTCAGCCAGGCATACAATGTCTCGAAGGTCCACTGATTTCCAATCTATGTACTGAGTCTTTGGCCTCTCCCTTGGTCACAATCTTTACAAGGGACATCCTAGCAATAGAACTCTTGCATCTCCACTGGACATGTCCATACCAATATAGCCTAGACTCCTTCAATAGGTCTTCAACTTGGGCAACCCACATTAGGCCTCTCATAATCTCATTTCATTTCCTAACACAGAATGTCCAACCATTTGACCATCTCAACATCTTCATTTCTGCTGTGGAGAGCATACTAATTTCTTTTCTTGTGGCTAGCCAGGTCTCTGTTCCATATGTTAGGATGGATCAAATAAGATGTATACGTGCTCCACTTTAATTTTATTGGCATCTTTTTTTACAACAGGGCACTGGGTTCAGCTCCCACCATTTGTACCAAGCAGCTTTGGTACAATGCTGGGCATCGATTAGGAGGCCACCGATGTCAGCAGCCATTGAGCCACAGTTTTAAAATTCTTTCATGCTTCTAAGCTCTCTGCCAGTATACATTCCTTCATGGTGGGTCCTCTTCCCTCAGTTATCATAGCTTTAGTCTAAGTCCCGAATGCTCAAAATGTGTTGCCGCTGTTCCAAGTTGGTTTTCAGCATCTCACAATCTTCCAAAAATATCAGTAAGTCATCAGCAAAGGGCATATACCAAGGTGGCTGTGACATACCAGGGTATAGTCTGGACCAATGTGTGTGTGTGGGGGGGGGCTGTGTCACCCCGTACCTAACAATGCCTTGGGTGCCTCACAAGCCTTGCTGAAGAAGCTCCTAATTGGGCCTCTCATAATCTGCCTTTCAGTATGTAAGCCACAACCTAAGTGTCTGTGTGTAACTGCAGCCTACTAGCCATGCTTGGGTTACACTCTGGCTCTCACCAGCCTTGGTTATACTGTAGGGTGACGCCAACAAACATCCGGTCTCAGATTTTCTCCCAGAAAATGTGTCCCGTACTTCTCAGCCCTCTCCTAGGCAGTACAACTACTGTAAATCTCTTATTCCTTTAAGGGAATGATATGGCAGCTTATTATCTCAAATAGTTATTCAGAGACATCAGTTTAAACACACTAGATTAAATAAAATAGTAAACCAAGTTGATTAATTACCTAGAGATTTTAAGTGAGTGCAAATAATGAGGCATAAAGGTCAAAATGGTTACAAGAAAAATAAATGACATTTACTAATGTCTAACTTATTAGATTCAAGCAAAGTTTCTCACCACATGCTCCAGCAGATTACTGACCAAACTCGTCATGTCAGAACCCATCCCCCACAGTCCAAGTGTAGTGAATGTGATGGGCAGGGATAGAGAGAGGGGTGCCGTGTGGTGTTTTTCCCTCCATTTTATAGTTTCAGTCCCACACTTTGGAAGAAAAAATTCCAGCTGAGAACCAGCAGCCAAAAAGTCTATGTGAAAGGATGTTCCCTGCTGTTTTTTTCCACCTCTAATCTTCCTTTGTCTTGCCTTCCTGATTGATGACTCTGTTCATTGCTTAAATGTCAATTAAGCAGAGCACACTTTTCTTTGTTTAGGACAGATCTGTTTGCCAACTGCTATTTGGGCAGGATGGTGGGGTATGGAATGTGTTAATAACAACATGCAGGGGAATCTTATAACTAAGGCTAAGATTTTGTCACAGATATTTTTAGTGAAAGTCACAGACAGGTCATGGGCAAAAAAGAAAAATTCACGGACCTGTCTGTGACTTTCACTAAAAATATCTGTGACAAAATGGGATCTGCAGCTCCCCACACTGCCTGAAGCAGGGCAGCTGTGCAGTGTCGGAGACGCATGTAGCAGCTGGGGGCTGCGAGGTACTCCTGCTGCCTGCAGTTCCAGGGGTCCCCCCATTGCCTTTGGGGGCTGGGAGCTCCGGGGTGCCCCCACTACCCATTGCAGCTGGGAGCTGCAGGGCACCCCCACCGCCCACAGCTCCAGGTGCCTGCAGGGGCCGGGAGCTCAGGGGTTTCCCCGGAGCCTGTGGTGGCCAAGAGCTGTGGGGTACCCCACCACCCACATAAGCTTGGAGCTCTGGCAGCTGCCAGAGGCGGCAGGCGTACCCCACAGCTCCCTGCCCCCGCGGGAGGCGGTGGGACCTTACAGCTCCAGACCACTGCAGGCTGAAGTTATGGAGGTCACTGGAAGTCCATGACTAAACTGTAGCCTTACTCATATCTTCACATACAAGGTTGCAACACATTTTATCAGGGCAATACTGGCCAGCAAATTATGCATTTTTCAAATGATGCTTTACAAAGATTATTACAGTAGTGTGTAGAGTGTAAATACAGTGGTGTATTCTGGTACAATAATTCCCTTCATATATTCTCACTTAACACATCTGAGACAATTGCAAACAAAAGTTTAATACCGTTTGACTACCTGAAATGTGAGTCCATTCCAGCTAGTTGCTATTTTTTGTTTTGCCTTTTGGTTTCTCTGGAACATTCCTGCTTAGTGTAGGATTAATTGTTTGGATAACAAGGAAAAAACACAGACATGGAGGCCAGTATGCATTTCTCCTGGAATATGGTGAGAAGCGGAATCCTGCAGTTCTCTATATTGGGAGCCTGTGCTAACATTTTTACTAAAATTTCAGACAACACTAGTATGTTTCAAATCCACATATTGGGTTTGATAGTGAAATGGGATGAATAGCTGAGGCTCAGAAACATCTATCCCTTTCTGGCTTTATACAGGTAATCTTGTGAGAATTAAATGAGTGGACTCCAAAGTGGGATGTGATGCATCTAAATATAAAGTGATCAACTTGAGCAGAAAAAGTACCCAAGTGAAGTATAGTTTAAATGACAACCAATTAGTTAAGAGGATAGAGAGAGAGAGAGAGAGAGGCTTTATTTGTACTGACCCTAAACTTAAATGCTTGGTTGAGAACATAAGGATAATAGGTTGCCAGCTTGTATTAAGAAAGATATATAAACACAAGGATATTGTGTTAACTTTTAATAAAGCTCTGGTTAGAACACATTTGGAAAATAGTATCCAGGCTTGTTTGCTTCATAGGATCAAAGGTACAGTTTACTTAGAGAAAGCACAGCATCTAGAAAAGAGATGAATCATGGAGAAGGCATTTATGTAGGAGAAAAGTGACAACATTGTCTTAAGAGGAGATAATTAATACTTCAAGATGATTGATGTATTAAACTTGCTAAAGTTTATTATAAAACTAAGCTAGAGGGATGCTTGAGGTTTTAGGGAAATCAGAACTAGAGGTGCTTACAGTAAGCATTAAGAGAATCAAGCAGAGACATTTATGGTTGATGTTAATGAAATGCGGAAGGATGCATACACAAAAAACCTCTGCAAAAGTCACCATTTAAAGAAAAAAAAGAAAGCAATATTTGCCAATATCTACCACAGAATGGTGAGGAAAAGTTTTTCCTTAATCATTTCTCCACTCTAAATAGGAAAAAAATGTGATCTCTTGGAAACCATAGGGTGATAACTCTTGAGAGTACATTTATAAATAGTTTGTAAAAGGATTGTAAAATAATTAATATATGTTCTATTCATGCCTGGAACATGCTTAGTATGTGTTAGAAATGGTTATAACATATCAACAGGTGTTATAAATGATTATAAGGCATGGTTATAAGAAACCTATTAACTTGTTGAACTCTAGCAATCTTCAACAAATTGAGTTTTTATTGAACCATCTCTTAATCCATGTATTAGCGCTTTATAAACTATAAAAGTACTCTTAATATAAAACATGATCCAGTAACCCAGGTGAAACTTTGTCAAAAGCTTACTGGAAAAAAACAAATATTTATGTACTTATTTATATAGCAATAGGATATGGATTTTTATTGTGTAGAGGCCCATTTGTGCTAGGTGCCGTATGAATGCACATGGAAACAATGTCCCTGCACTAAAGAGCTCACAATCTAGGAACCTACATGTACCTGACTATCGCTACCAATTGTTCTATGGTAATAGTAATCATATTTTTCTATTTCACAAACCTGTGCTGACTCTGATCTATCAAAGTGCCTTTTCCAAGTGTGTCCTTGCAATTTTCATTCTTGCTTAGAAGTTTTCTGTTTTAAACAGTGGAACAAGTTAATGGTTTTCTGGTCACTTGATATATCATAGAATCATAGACTTTAAGGTCAGAAGGGACCATTATGATCATCTAGTCTGACCTCCTGCACAATTCAGGCCACAGAATCTCACCCACCCACCCCTAACCTATGTCTGAGCTATTGAAGTCCTCAAATTGTGGTTTAAAGACTTCAAGGTGAGGAGAATCCTCCAGCAAGTTACCCATGCCCCACGCTGCAGAGGAAGGCGAAAACCCCCCAGGGCCTCTGCCAATCTGCCCTGCAGGAAAATTCCTTCCCGACTCCAAATATTGCAATCAGCTAAACCCTGAGCACGTGGGCAAGACTCACCAGCCAGACACCCAGGAAAGAGTTCTCTGTAGTAACTCAGATCCTACCCCATCTAACATCCCATCACAGGCCATTGGGCATATTTACCGCTAATAGTTAAAGACCAATTAATTGGCAAAATTAGGCTATCCCATCATACCATCCCCTCCATAAACTTATCAAGCTCAGTCTTGAAGCCAGATATGTCTTTTGCCCCACTGCTCCCCTTGGAAGGCTGTTCCAGAACTTCACTCCTCTGATGGTTAGAAACCTTCGTCTAATTTCAAGTCTAAACTTCCTGATGGCCAGTTTATATCCATTTGTTCTTGTGTCCACATTGGTACTGAGCTCAAATAATTCCTCTCCCTCCCTGGTATTTATCCCTCTGATATATTTATAGAGAGCAATCATATCTCCCCTCAGCCTTCTTTTGGTTAGGCTAAACAAGCCAAGCTCTGAGTCTCCTTTCCTAAGACAGGTTTTCCATTCCTCAGCTCATCCTAGTAGCCCTTCTCTGTGTCTATTCCAGTTTGAATTCATCCTTCTTAAACATGGGAGACCAGAACTGCACACAGTATTCCAGATGAGGTCTCACCAGTGGCTTGTATAGCGGTACTAACACCTCCTTATCTCTACTGGAAATACCTTGCCTGATGCATCCCAAGACCGAATTAGCTTTTTTCATGGCCATATCACATTGACGGCTCATCGTCATCCTGTGATCAACCAATACTCTCCGAGGTCCTTCTCCTCCTCTGTTACTTCCAACTGATGCGTCCCCAGCTTATAACAAAATTTTTTGTTATTAATCCCTAAATGTATGACTTTGCACTTTTCACTATTAAATTTCATCCTATTACTATTACTCCAGTTTACAAGGTCATCCAGATCTTCCTGTATGATATCCTTGTCCTTCTCTGTATTGGCAATACCTCCCAGCTTTGTGTCATCCGCCTGTATTACAACTGAAGAAATCAAAAATAACAGGTAAACTATTTAACGGCCAATCTTACATCACACATGGAAATAACTTACGGCCATCTATTCCTTTGTCTACCACAAATATTATTTTTTTATTTTGGTATCACCTCCAGCCCCAGCAGGGATTTGGGCCAATTGCCCTAGGCACTGTATACAATTATTTAAATGCTTTCTAATCATTGTTTCTAAGCTCAAATTCCTATTTGCCCTATGTGACTGCATTGTTAATAATGCCTTCTTCAAATACTGATGTGAAAACACCATTTATGTTTTCCGCTGCTTATATTTCAGGAAGTAATTATCCCTTATGTGTCTGCCCTGTTAGTGCTCCACTGGTGCCCTCATTTTTTGTTTCTCTAGTGTATTTAAAAATTGTGTTAGGTACAAATTCTGCAGACAGTTACATCTATGCAACCACTGAGGTCAATAAGGTAGAATTAATGTATCTAACAGCATGATTTGGGCCTTATTTTTTGTTTTAAGCTTAAAATCCCAAGCTATTTCAGTTTCACATTTCTCCTTTGTTCATTTAAAACCTTTTTTTCCCTTCTGTTTTGTCCCCCTTCTTCCCTCCCTCCCACTCGCACTTAAAATCTCTAAAATCACTGCACAATAAGACATATTTATTTGCATGTTTTGTGTTTTGGGCCATACTTCTTCACCTTCTTTGGATTTGTCCATGTACTTCAGTATGTGAGAACTGGTTTTGTGATATGTTCTGTAGCAGCAATGTCCAACAGAGTTGTTTCAGCCAATGAGAAATTTGTGTTTAACTTACCTGCTATAACTTCTTCCACAGGATCATGATTTTCTCTTTTTTAATTTCTAGGATCAATTTATGCAAAATGTTTCAAGTGAACCCATGCAGCAGACAAATGTCTATTAAGACAGGCAAAACTAGCCACTATTAAAACAAGTGCACACAAAAAAGAATTTACTTTGAAGACAAAGGTGGAAAAAGAGGGATAAATAATGCAAAATGGGCAAACTATATAGGTGAATGGTTGATTTAGTGGAATAATTTCTCTGATTTAAGTGACTCTGGAATTTGTCACTGGCAATAACAGGGTTAAGATTTTTCTTCTCATGATGCTTTTAGAAAGCTGTCTTCTTGGGTTATTTTTCCCTTAGAAAGAAAGGAGGGTTGTGGCATTGTTGGCTCTGATTAAATTAGGGTGTCAGGAATGTGTTTTAATCTGCTTCTTAAAACTGATTGATGTGTTTGCAAGGTACCTGTAGTATTATTGAAACCTTAATGCACTTCATTTGCTGTACTCAGGATCAGAATAAAATACTTAACTGCATTGCACTTGCATATTTCATCCAAGGAAATCAAAGTGAGTTCAAATATTAATTAAGCCTGTCAACACTCCTTTGAGGTAGATAACCAAAATGCCAGGAGGTAGAGTACCTGTCAGAAAACATTTTTTTTGTGTTCAGAACTTTTGTTTAGTATTTTTTTCTCTCTTGTGATAAACCAACTTATATGGAGAGAGAAGATTGTGGAATCATGGCAGGATGCTTACCTGGCACTGGGGGAGGGGAGTTTAAGGACTGTGAGGGGTGTATCTATGACTGGAGACATCTGTCCATTCAGATTTGCAGCTGTCCGCTCTCATGATCAATTGAAAAGAAGTGGTTCTTCACAGGGGCCTGCTGCATAGGTGCCAACTTCTGGCGCCGGTGGGTGCACGCGCTCCCTGACCCCGCCCCGACTCCACCCATGCCCCGCCCCCTCCCGTCCCTGCCCTGCCCCTATTCCAACCTCTTCCCAAAGTCCCTGCCCCAACTCCGCCCCCTCCCTGCCCCTATTGACCCCTTCCCCAAATCCCCACCCCGGCCCCGCCTCTTCACCGCCTCCTCCCCCCTCCCTCTCACAGCTTGTTACGCAACCACTGGGAGGAGAAGTGGGGACGCAGTGCGCTCAGGGGAGGGGGAGGAGGCAGAGGCGGAGGTGAGCTGAGGCGGGGAGCTGCCGGTGGGTGCAGAGCACCCACCAATTTTTCCCTGTGGGTGCTCCAGCCCCGGAGCACCCATGGAGTTGGCGCCTATGGCCTGCTGTGTAGGTAATCTTACTGTGAAGAGGACTGAGGCAGCTCCACAAGTGTCTGTACCTATGCAGCCACCTAGGAAGCATGTCACACTTCTTTACCTTCTGAGGTAAGAAGATTTCCTTCACCTGTTCAGCCTTTTTTTCCATGGATAGATGAGGGGAAGAGCCTATTTTTCCAACAAAGAATAAGAGGTGGAGAGGAGAGAGGGATGAAGGAGAATGAAAGAGGAAAGATTAGGGTGATGAGGTAGAAGAGGGGGGAGAAAGATTGCTGGTAATGGGGCAGGGAAAGAGAAAGAGTCCTTAGGAAAAGACGCACTGGAGAAGATCCATCCTTTCATTTTTTGAATCAGCAACATCTCAGGATCAGAATCATAGAAGAAATGAATGTAAACCTCAGCATTCACAACATCTCTCATTTCAGCGTCCTCAAAGATCAGAATTGGAGTCCAGGGGACAAAAATGTGATGGAGTAAATGCCTTATCTGGGTCAAACAGAGAACTATTGATGACATCACTGCATATAGAGCTGGTCGGGAAAAATAACAAATTTGCAGAAACCTTGAAATCACCATTGAAAAAGCTCAGTGTTTGTTTTACAGAATATTCCATGAACTATATCAATTATTTTTGTTTCAGACTTGGTAAATTGTGAAAACGTTTCAATTTTGAAATTGAAAAATCTTCAAAAATGAAGGGTTTCCACTTGGGGAAAAACAATTGAAACCTGTTGCTAAGCTGATTTACTAATGGAAAATTCAGAACCCACATACGGGTTACAGGGTAGTCACAAGACACCAAGTCCTTCAGATAAACCCAGTTTTTAGTCAGTGGGAAATGGTATCATTGACTTATATGGCCCAATGATCAGGCCAGTAGTGAGAAGCAAATAAGATACAAGTTTTCAATGTTAGATGGATGCAAAAAAATTACAATTTTAATAGCATGCACAAGGTCCTCATGTCATAGAGCAAAGAAGTCATAGATCTTCTATATTTCAATGACTTCAGGACACCATATTACTGCAAATATATATTGACAATTTGGAATGAAATTCAGGAAGAGTCAAAATGATGATGGGCTGAAGAAATTGATATGGAAAATTTAAATTGTTAAATAGGGACATCTTTGCTTGGCAATGACTGTGGTAGACAAATCACCAAGAAGGGATGGGAATTATTTTATTGTGGTGTAGTGATATCTATTAATAATGTGATATAATCAGAAAAGGGAAAAAACATGCTGAATATCATGAACATATATCCTGACAGTGAGATTTACCACCCTGCACTTTAAGCGGGGGGGGGGGGGGGGAGAGGGGGATTGGCTGGCTGGCCGGGAGAAGAGGGCAATGCTTTCTGGCTTGGTGAGAGGAGGGGAGATGTAAGACTGCTAGAAGAGCAGTCAGCGTGGTGGATCACTGCTTTCTGGCTTGCAGGAAGAAGGAGAGATGTAAAGCTGCTGAAAAAGCAGTCAGCGTGGTGGATGACTCACCACATAGGAATGAGGAGTTTTAAAAGATCAGCATGGGGTTTAGCCCCTCCCTCATTCACTTGGAGCAAGGTGGGCAGCAACCACCCTCCCTTCCTAATTAGGTCACAAATATGCCAGGTGTTTAGCTATATCTGCTGTGGGCATTACGCTAGCCACACAGTGAGATACATTAGGCTGTGGAATAGTTTCTCAAAGGGAACTAATCACTTGGGTCTTTTCTATCAATAACTTCCTCGATTCTCTGAATATTGGTACTCAATTACTCATCTCCAAATGGCAATTTAAACATGAGAGATCATTTAAGGAAGACTTTTACTGTCTGTTAAAGACCTCAGAAAAGTATGTTTTTTTTTTTAAGTCTTCCTTGTTCATATTGTCACAGCTTGACAGCCTGGGCACCTGTGATGCAATATCAGAACTCTGGTCACAAGAACACAAACTTCCCAAGACAAAAATGAGCTATAATTATTATTGAATGTCATGTAGTTGCAGCTGTGTCAGTCCCAGGATAAGGTGGGCCAATAAAAGATATTACCTCATTCACCTTGTCTCTCTATAATTATGTCAGTCCTAATATAAAATACTGGCCGTTTCCAATAACAGTGAATTACAAGGGAAGTACATCAGATTCTCCAGAAATACACAGAGAATATATGCTTCCTTTTCAGGTTCAGCAAGAGAAATATGATCTTGGGGGGAGGAGGGGAATCTGACACTATTGAACAGAGCTGAATAGAGTATTAAAACTATTTCCAAAAGTTCTTAAGCACATGCTTAACTTTAGAATTTTTAAATCTTTGCAACTCAAGCATTTTCTTTGCAGAATGAGAGTACTGACAAGTCAAACGTATAAAATCAGACCATTCTCGCTAAGGGTGGAACTTAGAGAAGTTGGTGATATCTAGGTCACTGCTTGCCAATGAGATACTGGGGTACAGGATAAAAGCGTGATATTTTTCCTCTGACTTTTCTAGGTGGATCAGAAAGCACTACTAAAATGCATCTTCTTTCTCTGAGGAAACCAAGTGATAATGGCTTCTGATAAAATGGACTGATCCTCCTTGTCGCACTGAATATGCTTAGGCAACTCTGCATGCCCAAGAATGACCTTGTGCCTTTCCCAATGCATTCTATTCGAACAACCCAAGTGTAAAGTTGAAATACCCAATGAAAAACTGCCTGAAGAAATACACAGATGACCAGTTAAAACAGGGGAGCCAGTGGGAGAAGGAGCCAACATGCTATGTTTGTGGAAACTGTTTGCAGATATGAAGAGTATTTGAGTGAATCATAGCCTGGATGCTGTTCAAGCTCAAACCAAGCCTGGTTTCAAATACTTCTGTGGTTTAAATCAAATAGTTTGCACGGATATTTTTTCCCTCTTAAAAATAGTGCTAATTTTTAGGTAGCATGTGTAGCAAATACACTCTGCTTTTCAGCAGGGCTGTGATAGTTTGTCTGCTGGCCTCAGCAAAGTCCTAGACTATCTATGTAGACACTATTGAATGGATGGTCCAGTGGTTAGTGCACTAAACTAGGACTTGAGAGGCATGGATTGAATTCCCTGCTCTGCCGCAGATTCCCTATATGACCCTGTGCATGTTGCTTAGTCTCACTGTATCTGTAAAATTGGAAGAATAGCATTTCCTTACCTCAAAAAATTTGGTGAGGCACTTGGATACTATTGTAATGTGGCATCTAAGATAGACAGACAAATTGGTGAGGGAGATTTTTTTTTTTAATCTTGAGTTGCATAAAACTCCAGAGAAATTGGAACTTTTGTTAACGTGGAATGTTCTGTTCCAAGCTGAAGGTGAATTTCTTGCTTTTGAATCAGTAAAACTTTGCTTCCCTTGGACAGCCAGCTGTTTGTTTTGCTAATGAGGTAGAAATTGTTTTCTGTAGTGAAAAGTTTGTTTTGTTATTTTGAGAAAGTATTCAGTTTATTATGTGAAACATTCTTTCAGTGGAAGGCCTAATGTCCCTAATACTTAGT
Organism: Terrapene triunguis; assembly: GCF_002925995.2. Taxonomy (NCBI): domain Eukaryota; kingdom Metazoa; phylum Chordata; order Testudines; family Emydidae; genus Terrapene; species Terrapene triunguis. The sequence continues at coordinate 16,684,106 of NW_020664404.1, forward strand.
GCTAATAGTTTATAAGCTATTTATTAGACAACTAATTCCCATGTTTAAAACTGTTTTGTTACACAATATCTCATGCAGTCGGATTGTTTTTGACAATTCAGAGGTCATTTTATATAACATACACTAAAATGTATGTGCATATGTATGAAGATATTATATACACTGCATAGTTTCACTTACACAGAATGATGAGGGGAGCTAATCACAGAAGCATATTGCTTGGTATTATCAATACGTTAAATAAACAAGTCTAACTTCTTTGAGTAACTGAATTGCATTGGATCGGAGGTGATGTGAAGCTTTGAGATGAACTTTTTCTCATCAATAAGCCTGCAATCCCTTGCTAAGAAGCTTTGCTTTTGAAACCCTCTTGGGGTTTACTAAATGAATTTAAAGCAATACAAGATACTTTCCAAATCCCATAACAGAATTCACAAGAAAGCCAAATAAGCTGGAAAAAATTCTGTAAGTAGAGGAAGGCAATTCATGTTGAATTAATGAAAACTGAAAAAAAATGTTGAATTCTCTGGTTGCTTTTAGCCAGCCACTGTAACAGTATCTGAATAAATAACTCAGAAAGGACAACAAGGGGTGAGTTCTAAGAAATGTAACAACTTACACTGCAAGATAGTTTGTGATTTTTTTCCCCAATGTCATTTGTGCTTCAAAGTCTTAGGCTTTTTTGAGTATCCTTTTCTGTACAATTCATAGGCTCCAAGGACTAAAGAAACCATTGTGATCATCTAATCTGAACTCCCTTTATAACACAGGCCATATAATTTCCCCAAAATAATTCCTAGTGCAGGTTTCTTAGGGGAAAAAAATCCAATCTTGATTTAAAAATTCAGTGATGAAAAATCCACCATGACCCTTGCTACTTTTTTTTGAATGATTCATTACCCTGACTGTTAAAAATGCCTTACTTCCTGTCTGAATTTGTATAGCTTCAACTTTCAGCCATTGGATCATGTTATATTTTTCTCAGATTTGAAGAGCCCATTATTAACCTTTTTCTTTTTAAGCTAAATAGACTCCAAGAGCTCAATCACTATACATCATGTTTTCTAATCCTCTAATCATTCTTGTCATTCTTCTCTTGAACCCCCTCCAATTTATCAGCAGCCTTCTTGAACTGTGGGCACCAGAACTGGACACCGTATTCCAACAGTGGTCACACCTGTTCAAAATATAGAAGCAAAATAACCTCAAAATAATTCCTACTTGAGATTCTCTTGTTTATACATACCAAGATTGCATTCGCTTTTTTGGCCACAACATCACCCTGAGAGCTCATGTTCAGCTGATTGTCAACCATGACCTCTCAATCATTTTCAGAGTCACTGCTTCACAGAATAAAGTCTACCAGCCTATAAGTATGCCCTACATTCTTTGTTCCTAAATGTAGTTTCCTCTTTTTGAATAGATTGGTTGACTACAACACATGAAGTGGCACAACTACTTTTTTTTAGTTATTTAAAGGAGTGAATTATGAAATTATGTGCTCCATGTTAAAAACATAGAGTTTACCTAGCTGATTACTCTTAACATTCAATATGTTATTAATGAATCTGAAATAGTTAATATTGGACTATCAGCATAGCTCTCATACCAAGTTGTTTCATATACACCTCTACCCCGATATAACGCAACCCAATATAACACGAATTTGGATATAACGCAGTAAAAGCAGTGCTCCGGCGGGGGGGGGGGGGGCTGCGCACTCCGGCGGATCAAAGCAAGTTTGATATAACGCGGTTTCACCTATAACACGGTAAGATTGTTTGGCTCCCGAGGACAGCGTTATATCAGGGCAGAGGTGTATATAGTTTGTATTACATTACAATACTCCTGTGGTGGTTTTTTTGTTGTTTTAAAATGAGCAGCACTGTGATAATAAACATCTTTTAGACTTAAATGTGAGACTCTTTTAGCTACAGATGTATAAATGCTTGTGGTTCATGCACAGAAAAGCAGGCTATCTCTTTCTTGAATGGTAATATATATTTCGTATACCAGAGATGGATCTAAATCAAAATCCTGGACCTGAACACCCTGAAACTTGGGGAATAGGTCTCAGAATCCAAATCCAGATCTCCATCCTAGTTCTCCAAGATGGGCTTCTATCACAGGTACAAAATAATTTCAAAATTGTTTAATTGCCCATCTCTTGTTCTAGAGGCCAAAGAGATACTTACCAGGAACCTAGAGAATATTGTACTATCATGATTGGTCCCAGGACCTGGCAAGTATTGTTTTTAAGGTATTGTATTCATTATAGATTTTAAGATAAAATATTATAAACAGCTATATGAAGATGCAAAGTGGTGGAGAGTTAGTAATAAAATTTTAAATTATATCAGATGTGGGATTATATCAGTCCATCAGTTCATTATATTTAACTTGCTGTACCTCCAAATACATGAGCTTTGACACTCGTATTAAGTTATCAGGGAAAAAAGTCCAGAGTTCAAAAATGGCAGGATCCATAGAAATAAACACTAATATAGAACGATAGTGACAGACCATAGACGGGTGCCATTATTCAATATTTGATAAACTATCACACAGCTTTTCTCTATTCTTATTCTTTCTAAGCCATTGCTGTGATTTTCAAGTACTGGAGTGGTGCTCCAATAAGGTGTCGTGAAAAGAACATGTCTCATTGGGGAAACATTTATGAAAGAGATGGGCTTTGCATTTCAATGTGAACACTGTTAGTTTCAGGTTTAGTCTGACCTCATCCTAGAGGTCTACCCCACTGCACCTGAGTCTCAGTCTAGGCCAGTTGAGTTAGTGTCCTTATGGGGAATAGTTATCTATTGGGTAGATGGGTCTGGGAGATATGCCTGGCCTAGGCCTGTAACAGGAGAAGCAATGTGGATTAGGATTAGAGATTTGAATTTGATGAGGAAATGAACCTGGACCCAGTGGAGGTTTTGGAATATTATTGTGTTTGTGTTGCCTTTTGTCACTTAACCTGTGTGCTGCCCAAGTTGCAGATCCTGAGTTGTTGTAATGAGAACTAAAAGGAGTTTCAGGAATGGGCATAATAATATGCAGATGGGCCACACAGTGCTTATTCTAACATACCTTTCAAATGCTCCTCATTCTGTCCACTTCCTGTCCCTTCCTTTTCCCCCCCTTCCCCTCCCGGAGCAAGATTACATTCTTGAACTGGAAAGCATGCACTTTCTGTAATCCTGTAGCCCATACATGTGAGTAATTCTCACCCCAGTAAATGGAAGAGCATTGTGCATGTAAAACCTATTGAATGAAGAGTCATGTTACAAAATATTTATCTCTGTGTCCAAATGCAGATTGTCAAGTATCAGGAGGTAGCCGTGTTAGTCTGTATCTACAAAAACAACAAGGAGTCTGGTGGCACCTTAAAGACTAACAGATTTATTTGGGCATAAGCTTTCGTGAGTAAAAACCTCACTTCTTCGGATGTATTTCTATGATGGAGTCTGTTTTAAAAGGTTTCTTAACAGTATCATAGTCTTTTTTGGATGGTGACCTTTTCACTAATTAAACACTTACTACTTTCTCATTTTAAGACCAGTCTTGTATTTGTCATTCTTTCGCAGGGAAAAATATTATGCTTTTTTATTTGAAAATGTAATACTGTGGCAATATAGAGGAAGAGGTTGTGCATAATTATTTCCCTTAGAGTCTAAGGCTTACACAATCCTGATCTAAATTTCTTGGCATATGTAATTCTGATAAACAATTTGTGACTTTCAGCACCTGGATTTTGGTTCTTTTGTAATTTGCTTCATTTTCATCCTGGAGTCAGTGAAAGTAGTATTATCCCTTACTTTCTAAACTGTCAGAAATCATTACTCTCAGATTCACTTCTGTATTAACATGGATTGTACATTTCTGCCTTAAATCTTGTCATAGAAGAGTGTGCAAAGCTGAAAATCCTAGACTGTCAGTATTTGGGGACTTTGTTTCTTATGTCAACAAAACATCCAAATCCCCCTGAAGAAGTTGTCCCTTAGCAGTTACCCTGATCAGAGAATTTTTCAGTGGGTCTATTATTAAACCATGCCTCTGAGTACAAGATTTCTTTTCCCATAACTAACTTCTTGAAAGGGTTGCTCTTTTAGTTTACCTTCTGAAACTAAAATATAAGATAAACTAAGTATATGGTTGCCTGTTTTGTTTTCCCTTATGAATTGGTTTTGTCTGTATTTGGAAAGCTTTAAGAGAAGCCTTACATTCATCATTCTTTTGAACACCAAATGGTAGATTATTTCAGCATCATTTGAAACTGTAATATTATCAGAATTCTCTATTCCCTGTGCCTTATAAATTTGGCATTTTATTTGACATAGCATTAATCACTATGTAGCTACTCTGTGATTAGTTGGCTAAAATCCATGTAACAGTGTAGAAATGACTTACTCTATACATTATTTGGCAATTATACTTTAAGTGATCAAGTAACTGAAAGAATAATCAGTATAAAACATTTTAACCTTATAATGCTGGCTTGCAGATTGTGTACATTTCCTTGCATTTCAAGGTATTAAGCATAATATTACAGTACATAGGTAAGTTATGATATAGTTGGAGAACAAGCAAAATTCTAGGTGCATGTATTAAATATATTTCCTCTAATCATAACTAACAGAAACCTTGTGTAACATAAACAAAAACTTGACTTTAATGTGAATTAGCAATGCTCTGAAAGGTGGAAGGAGCCTAATGGAAGAGCTGACAAGTGCAAAAGTGAGATGGAAGACCTAGAAAGATTTCATTTCCTACTAAATAATTATCTCTAAGCTGTATACACTTCCTTAAACAAATACTTACAAAATAAATTAAATAAAAATTAGTTTCAGCAATCCTCACTGATATTTGCAGAAACCATCAGCCTCCACAAAAATACATCTATGGCTAGGCTTATTCTCACCAGCAATGAAAGGGCAAACAGACTTTCCATCTTCCTCATTCTCATCAGACTTTAATAAAACTCCCATACTCACTGTGTGCCACATCAATGTAAAGAAACATTCAGAGTAAAAACTTAGATTTTCCTGACCTGATTCTGAATAATCTCTAACTTTTATAAGAGTACCATTTACTCCAAGTTCATGCTCCTAAACAATGATGTCTAGAGCATCCATGTGGCTTCCATAACAGTTACCATGGCTTCTACTTTAACTGTGTCCATGAATATCCACATGCACTAGGTTTAAATCACCCCATTTTAAAAGCCAGTCATACAAATGAAAAGAGAAAAGATGCATTAGGTCGGCTAGTCCAACCCGTGTGGGCGAGCCCAGGATTATTCCTTACAGTATTTGTTTCAGCATTTTGCCCAATCTAATCTTTGAGATGATTCAATAATCTAATGCTTTCAGTATCAGGAAGTTGTTCCCGATATTTATCTTGAAAGGATATTTCTGTTCCCTATTCTTGATTTAACAGACTGGATCAGCTGTTGTGGCTACCTTTCTGGAGGATTTTTGTTGATCTCCTGTCTAACTTTGTTAGTGGAAAAAACTCCATGTACTGAATCTGGCTAGATGCAGGGTTGTTCTAAAGTTTATCCTGGGGACCTCTAGTTTCCATGTGCCTACTAACCACAGCCAACATGGTAGGGTGGGAAAGCAGACCTTTTGAGTTAGTTTCTTATCTATTAGGGGATTTAAAAATCAAGAACATGACTTGAAGTAAATTCTAAGGTTTGAAGGGAGCCCCAGTGTAGTGTGCTGTGTGCTAGTGAAGTGCACTGGCATCAGCTGAAAACATCATGGGGGGCACTGATAATAAAGAATCTGCAGACAAGCCCAAATCAGTAAGAATCAAACTGAAATTGCTAGGATCCAGGAAATATGATGCCTTCCATTAGGAACTTGATCAAGTCTAGAACTGATCAGTAAATTTCTGATGAAAACTTTTTTGTCAGAATTTGTCGAAATCAAAATGTTCCGTGGAGACTACTTGATTCTTATGAAGTTTCTGCTTGGTTTCTATAGGTTCTGTTGGAAACCAGTCTGATTTCCTGCCAGCTCACCTGCTTAGCACCTGGGCTTCCAGATTCTGGCTCCTTGGTAGCTGAGACTTAGAGTATCTGTAGTAGACCAAGTGGACTGCTCTGGGAGCTGGGGCTCCATTCTTTTTTGCAAATAATTTCATTTTTGTTTTGTTTTTCATTCCCAATCAGAGCACAATCAAATTTCAAAAAATCAAAATCCTGCCTGAAATGAAATTCTTTGCAGCACTAATCAAGACATACCTTGAAATGCAGTACAGGACTCTAAACCTGATTTGAATGTAGAGAGGGCTCATGACAGCACATAGGTTATATGCAATTAATACAAAACAACTTTGTATGCCAAACTTCACCCCTTTGATACAAAAATTCCAAAAAGAAGGGAGAGTGTGTGGTAAACTTTGTATTAAAAGGGTGGAATAAATGACTTTGCTTTGCTATGATATCCTCAGCAAAATGAATAGATTTCAATGGAAAATTCAGTCTCCTTTGCTTTGGCTACCTCTACAAAGCAGTTCTTTTCAGAGATTTTGTGACAAATTGGTTAGGGAGATTATATGCTGTATGTATGTAATGGCTGCCCTTATGATTTTTAAATCAGGTCCATTGCGTGCATTATTGGTTATACTGCAACACGCCTTAAAACACCACTGTGTTTTTTTCTTACAACGGGCAAAAACAAAGAGGTTTATCTTAAATTTAGAAATGAAAAGAAATCATCCTCTTGTAAAAGATTTATTTTTAATTTAGACTGGTATTTCCATCCCTCCTCTCTTATTATTTTTTTTCTGTAATGTGTGTGATTATGTTTTGCAGTGTAAATGGATTTCTGCTAAGAGGAAGAAAGCAGAATACAAGTAAATATTTATTTATACCTTGACAAAGTGCAAAATTTTAGCACTTCAGTCTCTTTGCATTACTCCTAATCAATTTCACTGGGACAACCAGCTAATGGGCAAGGGGGAGTAGGATACACAGATTGGCAGCACTGCAAAATGAATTGGAAAACTGCCTGATAATGGAGCTTGACATCACCTTCATTTGCCAAAAATACACCAACATGTTTTAAACCTACAGTAAAGGACAGAAAAATGCAAATGGCATGCAGCACTTATATACCCACTCAGTATTGGGTTTCATGTCTGTGTATGGAGAGGTGATGGAGAGATAATTAGTAGCACAAACCATCAAAGTGTGTTCTCTTGCTCACTACTGCAGAAGCTGTCTTGTTTCCATTTCCTAGTGAAGTATTGATTCTTTCTTCTTGCTGTGATACTGTAACCAGTTCTAAAGGCTTTGTGAATTCTGGCTCTTTTTAGTTTACTTACTCTCTGGTAGTTTGACTCAGTTCAGTTTTCCATTGCTGGCAGCCATTTTACCTTCATTTCTTGTACTTGCATCTATGAATGTGAAGATCATTGTTACAATTATTAAATCTTCCACTTGATATTACCTACAAAAAGTCTAGATTCAAAAATAGACTTAGGCATTGTGATGTTCACGGTCACAATGCCTAACTTTTAGGTGCCAGGGACCTCACAGGGACAACACTGTAATTCACAAAGCCTGAATAAGGCACTTACTTTACCTGTATAATGAATAGGGAGAAATAGGAGCTTTTGATTGTGATTCACAGAAGCCAGAATGATATGAAAGAAGCCAGCTAAGCTAGCCAATGGGAGACGCCAATGATGGGTGTGTGCTAAGGCCTGCCCCGCTAACAGAAATAGGTGCCCAAGTCCGGACGGCGGGGAGGTGCCTATCTCGGTTAGTGGTGCATAACTGAAAACCCTCTCTTAGTGTCAGGCAGGTTAGGTGCCTAACGTCTTAGCCACCTGCCTAGCTTGCTCTCACAACTATCTCCCAACCAAATGGCTAGAAGAGCAGCAAAAGGATATTCTATGGGGTATTCTGACATGGATCTTTCTCAGTCTCTCCTGTAAAAGCTGTTCCACTGAGGATAAATACTTACTCATTAGACCAAAGCATGAAGCTGGTGGTTAGGGCACTAACCTGGGAGGTGGGAGACCCAGAATCCAGTCTTCCTGCTACAATTACTATTTAATTACTTGTATACTGGAGCAGTTTCAACAGGAGAGACTGAGGGAGCCCGACATGAGAATATCCCATAACTCAGAGGTTAGAGCACTCACTTTATGATTTGAACAGGAGTTTCTGACCACTTTCTCCCCTTCTGGAAGAGAGGGGAATTGAACCTGGGTCTCCCACATCCAGGATGAATGTTCTAATCATTGGGCTAAAAATTATCAGGTGGGTACCACGTTCACCTCCTTTTTTCCTCCTACTTTGGTCAGATTTTGAATGAGACCCGATCTGGTAGGTCGCCTCTGAGCATGCCTACCAGATTGGGCCCTGTATTGTTGATGATAAGATGGATGAAATCTTCCATGGCTTGTGAATTGCTGTGGAGTTTAGGCAGGAGATAGGTCTCTGAATGCCTCAAGGGAGGCAGCAATGGACATCCCCCAGAGGCAGAAATTTAGGTGCCTAGGGAAGCTATATCATGTAAATTTAGGTACCTACTGGGTTCAGTGGGAGTTCTGTAAATCACAGTAGAGCCTAACACTGGGATTTAGGACCTAATCCAAGAATTAGGTGCCTAAATATGGGGTTTAGGTGCTTAAGTATCTTTATGTATCTAGCCCAAATAGATTAGCTGGAGCTGTAAAAAAGAGTTGTCATGTTTCAACACCACAGGCTTACTCGTCTTCTTAAGGTGGTTTATCGTACAGTAGCTCGATAGACTTCAGAAGAGTTACTCCTGATATTCACCAGTATAAGTGAAAATGGAAAACACATCTTGTATCACCTTTAATATCACAATCAGTTTACATACAATAGAATCAAAGGAATATCTGGTAGGAGAAGATTCTATCAAGCTCTGTCCCCATTTTTTTTTAAATGGACCGTCTCTGTTTTACCCCAAAGATTAACTAAGGTTTGAGTCTATAATCCAGTGGACATTTTGGAAGGACTAGAGAATTGGCTCCCAAATTGCCTATTCTTATGGTTATATACTATTGAAGCTTCCTTTTCAGTTTGATTCTACATTTTAACCATTTCTTCTCACTTATACAACAATGTAGTATTTAAGTCCCAAGTGTGGTTCTGTTCTGAAAAGTGACCAAATAAAAATGGTTCCTGCTAATTCAGAGCTCTGCTCCCTTTGTGTAACTGGGTCCTATCTGCTTCACAGGTTTTTACTACTGCTAGCTTTGCAGAGCTAGAATAAAAGACAATCATCTGGAATCCCTTCTTGTGCAACGTTAATAATAATATACTAAGTCCCAGTCAGTTATACATATGGAAACACAATGATAAAGCATAGGGCTTACACAATAATCAGGGAAATAATTTATAGACAGTGGTGTTGCACTAAGGATTTAATTTGGCCTGCAAATCCTTTTAATTAATGGTGCTGAATGATGCATAAGAAAGAAACACTAACCTTTGGATCTCAGATCCAAAGCTGTTTTGCTGGGTGGCAGATATGGGGGAGGGGTATGTGTAAACCTTTCTTATAAAGGTATTGTATTTTGGGGGGGAAAGTGAGACCAAAATGGAATACCACAATGCCATTTGTCCAGAGTTGCTTTTTAGAGAAAAACAACATTTTAAAGATGTGGAATCCCTGTCACTGAAAGTTTTTAAGCACAGAGGAACACCTCCCAGGGATGGTCTAGATGGATTTAATCTTACCTCAGTGTGGGGAGCTTGACTAGACAACCTCTTGAGTATCTGCCTGCCTTACATTTCTATAATTCTATGTCTATCCTTTCAGCAATCCAAATTCCCATGTTGTATTTTAGAGGGTATGTTTTTGTAATTTAGTGCTTGTTGCACCCAGATTACCAAGCCTGACAATACATTTACATATTATATAGCAGTTAAATTTAAACTCAAAACAACATTGTGGGCTTTTAACATGACCAGGAATGTTGAACGGCAATAGAAGAAAAGCAGAGCACTTTGTGAAATAGAAAACATGTACATTATCCCCACTCTGTATGTTAGATTGTGACCTCCACATTTTTATCATCTGAGCATGGATTTATCCAGAAGTTAAGAACTAAAGAGAGGCTGACCAATAGTAGGGAAGTTCTTCAGCAACTAAGGAGTCTTGTCTACAAACAGTCCTGGGCCCAATTTGGTGGGAAGGGGAGATAATGTGTGGTTTTTCCTTAAGAGGAAGTGCATATAAAAATAATTATTAAAAGAAAGCAGTAAATCCACTATTGCTGAAGGCAGCAAATAGAGGGGATCCTCTATTTAAACTGGTTAGCTACTACAGCAGGTGCCACACTGCACCAAAATATATTCTGTAAGCACCTGGAGGAAGCTTCATCAAAAATGCCTCCAAACTGGTTGGCCAACAAAGCAGAAAGCAAAATTTGATTTTGGGATACTGAGGACTCCTTAGCCTGGCATTTCAGTTCTTAATAGACACAAACTCTGTACATGGACTCATTTTGGCTTTCAGATCTCTAAGTGTAATGGTTGTAGCTCACAGGAATCCATGGCCTTTTCCTATATAGTCAGACCAAAGACTGACTCAGATAGATAGTTTATAAATAGTTTTGAGACTGTCAAATGCAGAGCAGTTCTGCATGATACTTAATGGGTTTATTGGTCACAGACAAAGCCTGAGACAGGTATACCTGACAAAGTGGAGTACCGAATAACAATGCAAAATGAAAATGGTTAGGATCTTTTGGTTGACATTTTCACTGTCAGTGTAAAAGGAAAGAGGCTGATGTTAAATTGTCCTTGTAGCTACTTTTGATTTGAACCAATTCTGGTAATTGGTAATCACCTCACTCTTCTCTGTAAATATCTACTGCTTATTCTCAATGACTTGTGTGCAATGTCATAATGTTTCAAGTGGTATCTCTATTTCTTTGCATCTTGTTCTATCATCTCTGAATGGTGGATTATTTCTCAATCAAGGAGGTGCTTAGATGCACAGAACAGTGATATCCAGGTTTTACATTGAGAACAGTATCACCTTATTAATGCCCTGTAGGTTAATTATATCTTAATCTATTTTGTCATTATTTATGAGCTCAAGTAGCTTAGAGGATAAAACAAAGTCCTTCCTGTATGAGAATGTATTACATGCTAAACCTGTATCTTAAATAAAATGAATTTGCGTGATAAGTTTTCTATTTTGAATGAAGAATAGATTGGGAAAACTATTTAAATTTTTCTTTACAGTTTGGTAATATGTGCATGTCTAGTTTTGAATCAGACACCACTCCAGTATTAATATGAAGCTTAATATCTGACAGATCTATGTAAAAGCAGGGAATTTTGTGCCATTGCTTCCAAATGAAGCAGTGATTAGTAAAGTTAGAAAGTAATAGGTCTTCTCAGTAACAAAGTTATCCTGTTTGACGCTTCCCTTGCAGCATGGGAACTACCATAAATAGACTCCTAAATATATTCCTGACAGTGGTAAGCTTAGACCATATGCAGGAATTTGAGGCTCTCTTGCTGGGTCACTCTGGGCTCACATTCTAAAACCGTAGACTCGTTAAGATTGAGGGTATTTCCTGCTGAACCCTCCTGGCAGATGTCTGTATGGGAAACCCTGAAACAGCTATGCTCGAGGTGGAAGCTTAAGCTGAGGTTCATGTTGTATTATTTAGGAATTGTCACATGAAAAAAAAGACAAGTGTTCTGTCCAGTTTAGTGTCCTTCCTTTGACTGAGACGATCGCCAGATGCTTCAGAGGGAGTTGCATGAAACCTCATGGACAATTGTGGAACAAGCTGCCTCTATGACAAAGGTTCTCCCTAACCCCATCAGTAAGTGGTTGACTTATGCTCTGATGCATGTGAGTTTATATCTCTCTCAGGGGAAAAAAAAATCAGTCCAGTGTACTGCGGATGTTCTTATCCATATAAATGTCTAATCCTTTTTTAAAACCATACTAAACTCTTGATATATTGTGGCAATGAGTTCCACATGTTAACTCTTGTGTGCAGCAAGTATTTCCTTGGCAATAAATTAAAAAAAAATTGTATTGAATGGCTCCTTATTGTTGTATTATGACAGGGTAAATAGAAGTCCTCAATTTACTTTCACTTTACTATTTATTACCTTGCATACCTGTATCATGTCTCTGTTTTTTTATCTATTCTCTAAACTATATAGTCCCAATACTTTTAGCTCTCTTCAGAGGGTAGTCTTTCCATGTATTATTTTTAATTTCTGAATCCATTGCATTTTTGCTACAACTTTTTAAAAAATTGAATGGCCAGACCTGAGCACACTATTCCAGGGTCTATCATTGATGTTATCTAACAGTAATACTTTCAATGCAAATACACCCCAATAGTGTTTTCTTTTTTTTTTTTTTTTTTTTTTTTTTTCACAGTTTTTGATTATTTTTTTTTTTCTTTTTTTCTTTTATTTCAAATCCACCCTAATATTTTTTTTTTTTTTTTTTTTTTTTTGACTGCATTGCACAGTGAGAGAGAATTTATCATTGAGCTGTCTGCAGTGATAACCATGTCTCTTTCCTGAGAGATCATAGTTAATTTGGAGTACAGCAATATGTATATGCTTTTCAATATATTCCTTCCAATGTGTATTAAATTGCATTTGTTATCACCAGCAACCTTATTAACATTTCTTTTATTTGGTCTCCTCGATATAATTTTCACTAACCTAAATAACATGTCCTCTGCAGGATTTTGCCACTTTACTGTTAAGACCCTCTTCTATCTCTATATATCTATATATGTACGCATGTATATCTACTTATATAATATAAAATATAAAATAATCTGTCCTATGTGGTTAACATATTGCCAAGTTGTAAACTAAATAGTTAGTCTTTCTTTCTGTCTCCTATATTACTTTCAAATCTTTAATAATGCTTTATGGTTTGTTTTTTTTTAATATTACCAGTTATGCTGAACCCTCCAACAGTTAAAGTTTGAACATTAGCAGAGCACACATTGCATGAGACATCATAAAGGACTTTTCATATTGTATTTTACTAACATCTCTTCCCAATGCTCAGAATATTTTATAATGTTATGAAGACAGCGGGGTGTATTGTGAAATTCAACCTCCGTTATGATCTACAGTGTTGGTTTTTTAACACTACTTAATAATATTGTAGTTAGATATCAGTTAGGCATGTTTCATTTAACTTTAACTTTATATTTCATATATTTTAAAATAAATATGGAAGTCATTCAGTCTTGCTTCCATAACTCTCCTTTTTCCAAGTGCAAGTGAGGTTATGCTATTTATTAGTGTTGGTACTTTCAAGGGCAACTGTACAAAAAAGAATTTGTACCGCTCAAGTAAAGAATACCATCCAATCCTTTCATTTTGACAGGCAGGATATTTTAGAATAAATGGATAAAGTATTCATATCATTCAAGTCCTTCTCAACTAAATTTAAAGTTCAAGCGATTAATCAATAATGTAGTAATAGAATTTTAGATGTACGGTAGGCTGATATGGATTTTGCAGCATTAATGTCATTATGTATAACACTGAACATTCACCTTATCCTATGCATTAATGCAATTTTTTATATCCCAGTAAGTCTTGTTACTTATGGGATCTTATCCACAGGCAGGCAAATGCTCTAAAGCAGTGAATGATTGGTGAGATTTAGTTAATCTCTATACCATGATTTATAATCCTGTCTAGTATAGTTAGACACAATATCTCCAGGTCTGTAGCAAGGAAGAAATGTAGCAATATTTCACTTTAACTTTTTTGTTGCATTTCATGACTTGATGTAGAGAGTCTTCTTATAGCTTCATTTCCCTTTTTATATGACATGGAGTACAGTTCAGTGGAACTCGACTATAATGAAATAGTTTTCCAACAGATAATGGCATCTGACAGGATCATGAACTACAACATAAGTGGAATCTATGCAATGTTACTTGCAGAATGCATCAATAGCTTATGTTTCAAGAACACCTCATCTCATAATTATATTATACATTAACAAATTATTATGTATTGCATTAGAAAGTCTCTTCATATTGATTTTTAAACTGAAGTAAGCCAGAGTGAAATATTTGACTCATAGCTGCCTCTCAGCCTGCAATAGAGGCCCCAGTTTAGCAAACCATGCCTATTCAGCAAAGCATTCAAACACATATTTAAGTTCCATGGACTTTAATACAATTTAACCATGTACTCAAGTGTTTTTGGTGAATTACTGCCAGAATGATAAGAGAAAACTGGTAACAAGATAAAGGTGGTTTTATAATTTTAATAGCCACAGAATATATATTATTTTGCAATTCTAAACTTTAAAAATCCTTTTTTATGTATGTGCATAATTCTTAGAAGCTTCAGTGAGACTGAGCCTACACCTCTTGTTCAGGGAGAATTCTTGTTGGCTATTGTGGCCAGGGCCGGCTCCAGGGTTTTGGCCGCCCCAAGCAGCCAAAAAAAAAAAAAAAGCCGCGATCGCAATCTGCGGTGGCAATTCGGCGGGAGGTCCTTCGCTCCGAGCAGGAGTGAGGGACCGTCCACCGAATTGCCGCCAAACAGCTGGACATGCTGCCCCACTCCGAAGTGGCCGCCCCAAGCACCTGCTTGGTAAGCTGGTGCCTGGAGCCGGCCCTGTTTGTGGCATTCATTAGCAGGTGAATGCTGTAATGTCTTGTTTCCGCTTTTATTAGTATCTTCCCCTTTTCTGTTGCTCATAAACTTGTAAATAATCCTCCTTTGTGGTGGATATTTTGCTTTCTGGCGCTTAGCCCAAAGGTGTCTAATTTTAGTGAGCTGATGTAAAATCTCATTCACCCACTGTTGAGTAATATAAATGTTTTGGTGATGGAATGGGCCTTTAGAGCAATGGGTAGGTATTCTCATTTGTGACGACTTAGTGACGGCTAATTATGACCACTTCCAAGTGATACAGAGGTACAAACTGTAGTAAGAGTACCAGGTGACTTTATGTCTCAAGAAGGCAAGATACTTCCCAGAGGTCTTCATTGTCCATTTTGCTGTCCCTTAAAGTGTGGCTGTACCCCTGACTAGGCTGAACTCCCTCTGCTGATCCTGATTGTTTGTTTGTTTTTGAACTGCATGGGGGTGATATCAGGGAGCAGCCTTGCAGAGTGCAATTGTGGCTGATCCTTGAACAGAGTCAAAAAGGCCGGAAATCTTTGTATTCTCCCTTCCACCTTGTTGTGATTTTGTGGTTCCCAATAATAACCAAATGAGTCAGATGCTGAGCAGAATCAAGGGTCTTCGATTCAATTCAATTCAATTTAACAAGACTTTATTTAATGTGCCCAAAGGGAGAGTCCCTGGTACAAAAGTCAACCAGAGTCCCTCTAGCAAGGAGCCCCTCCCATTGCTATTTTATAGCACATGGCAGTTACATAAGTTACATAACACAAACCGCTAACCAATCATATTTTACCTTTCTATATATGGATTTGTTCATCACATGCTTATACTTCTTCACTCCACATGTTGAGCTCGCCCCCCTCCCCTTGGCCTTTTCTAGAATATTCGTAGGATGTGGAACCACAGCATGCTTCTTTATGCAAAAGTACCTTCTAAATTACATTTTGTTTAAAATGAACACAAGCATACCCTTCAACCTGCACACCTATTCAAGAGCTAGACACCATCTGGCTAAATGGAAACTGAAAAGTTTGGTAAAGACAGGGTGATGCAATCTGCAATCTCAGATTTTCTTCCATTTTTGCCTCGCATCTACTTTTATTGTAGTGTCCTGAAGTATAAGTTTACTCATGCTATCAAACTCTTACAAAAGGTTTTGCAAAGTATATCAAGTATTTGAAATGCTTTAGACTGTCATTGTTTTCTTAACGAGAACGCTGCAGTTTTGTGTAAGTGGCAGATTGATATTTGCTAGAAGATAGCTTCACAATCCTCCTGCAGTCCAGCTTGTGCTTGCAAAAGATGGCAAAGTGAAATAGTGGCACAATGAATGTCCATTACTAGCTGTCTCATAATTGCCCTAGAAATCTACTTGATTGCAGATCCTTGTCACATGACTGCACTTGGATCATGAAAACAAAACAACAACAACAAAAACCAACCCAACCCATCCACTCTATATTTAGAGTTGCAATGAAATTTTTAGCAGCTCTAAAGATTAGATCACAAAGGAAATGAATCTTGGAAATGTAAACAAATTCCATCTCTGAGTTTGAGTTTGAAATGGGTTAGTGTTTGTCAATAATTCTATTGGTATTTTGAGTTTTAGGAGAGAACAACTGAACACATCTAATATTATAGGTTTTTCTTATTCCAAATATGAGACAAACAAATTAATTGCTTCAAGTCTTGATGGATATCCAGTGTATTCCCAGCGGAGAAACTTTTTGTTCTTATGGAATTGTAAAGATGGCTTTAAATAGTCGTCTGCCCTCAATTTGTTTTGGAAACACCAAATTAAAATAACTTAGCCTATATTTCAGCATTAAAAGGGTTAAGAATTTAAGTAGATACATGAGATCTTGGTTTCTGTTTAACTCCTGTTCTCTTTTTAAAAAATCAATTTACAGCAAAGGGTAATAACAATAAAAACTGCAATTATATTTTCTTCTCTACTACTTACTGGCATGTACCTGCCAAATATAAATAAATCATTTCCTCAGATACCATGTTGAAATTAAAACCATGTTGCCCTACATTGATCTTAACATGCATTGTCTTTCTGTCAGCCTCCTAGATAACCACTACTTTTCATTTACCTATAGCTCTCTTACAACTTGATTGCCAATTTCATGTCTTAGTAAGATATTCTTCACATCACCCTTTGAAGCTTGCCTAACTGAGCTATCAAAATCATGTTTTCATGTTGCGGCAAAAATTTTGAATTCCATCTGGACAGGTGAGAACGAATGTCTTTGCTTCTAGCCCTCTTACAGCATTCATTTCTCATTTGTTAACACTTCAGCAAATATTCAGATACTATGACACATTCCAAAATACCTTAGTGAACAGAATTATTTATTAAAAAAATCTTAATCTCTTTGGTGAAAGTGCAGCAAAAGAAAGAAATTATGTTTATTTTTTATCAGATTGAAATAATACTTACAACTAATATGTTGCAATGTTGTGGGCATTCCCATAAATATAGCGTGAAATATACATGAGAGCAGTTGGGGGAAAGTAGGATAAAAACTTAAAAAATTGAAGGGGGGCTGAAGAACACCCATATTTTATTTTTAATTGAATTGCAAAAATACTAAAACACACTCATGAGGATCAGGGCCCGATTGTGCTAAGAAATGTGGCAACACATAAGGGAAAAATTTCCCCTTATGTGATTTTTCTATTATTTTCAATTTACCAGTACCTTGATTTTTAAAAGGCATCTCATTTTTGGTGCTTCCACTTTTAGGTGCCCAAGGGAGTGACCTCCATTTGCAATCAGTTGACACTTTTGAAAATATAGACTTCTATGTATGATGCTAGCTGTTGAAAATACAAAATCTGCAGCGCTCAAGAGGTATAACTCCCACTGACTTAACTGGAAGTTGAATGTATTTCTAAAAGGAGGGGCAGGAGCCTCAACATGACACCTTGTACAATGTTCAGTTGATGAATTCACTAGTGAAAGGACAGCTCCCAGCCCTTTTTGGGTACCAGCAAAATTTGCTCCAACAACACAGACCTTACCTTGGTCATGAGTGCTATAACTGGAAAAATTCTGATAGTTTGAGCCTCCAATTTGAATGTTGTCCAAAATGAAAAGGTAGTCACTAATCACTGAGCCATTCATTGTACAAGTCAGATATGGTTTGGTTAGCAATTACATTTACTGGAAATAAATAGAATTGCTTGGAAACATGGCTGACCAAAGAGTCAGACAGAGAAATTAAGCCCTACTTGCCACAGGTCCTCAGTTATATATTCTCTACAAATCTTCACCTGGCCCAGTCTCTGGAGACTCCTGGCTTATTTCCAGTAAGACTTCTTTCTTTCCTACCTAAACACCAATCTCCAGTAGTAATGGGAAAAGAGAAAAAAGTAGACAAATTCAGCCAGCGTTTACACTGGATGAAGGGGTGGCTAAGGTGTCGCTGGTTCATCCTTTATTAGCTGGGATCATGTGGGAGATCCCAGCAAAATGTATAACTGCTTGTGTGTGGTGGAATCCCCAAGCAAAGGCAGACACCAGGAACAGTCAACCTTTCCTAATGATGAATTGTTTCCCAAGTGGAAGGTGTGGTGCAGGTTGGCTTGATTGACACTACCGTGTGCTAGGTCCATTGAATATACTTCATGATGATTATGGAAATTATATAAATATAATTGGTCATATACCTTGACTTACTGGTTATGGCCTAGTGCATTTATCAAAGTACAGTTATTTGATAAAACATATGGGGCATTATATTTCAATAGAGGGGTGTGTGTGCGGAGGACGTACCAGTAGAATAGTAAAATAGCTATCATTAGTACCAGTATAGTAAAAAGAACAGGAGTACTTGTGGCATCTTAGAGACTAACAAATTTATTTGAGCATAAACTTTTGTGGGCTACTGCCCACTTCTTCAGATGCAAGTATAGTGCAGTATAGTGACTTCCCAATATTTGTCACAGATTGATTATTTGGATCCATGGCTTTCAAGCCTGAAATCTCAGTGTGTAGGGACTTTCATTACCACTTAGTCCCCTCAGAGCCCTCCGACAATGTAATCAGTGGCTTAAAGTCATGACCTGGGTGTGTGAAGAGGTCTCTTAACTGTCAACAGTGCACCTTGAACTTGTATGCTTTAGAACAGAAACAATACACTCCTATCAAAGAAGCACCATTTTATTTAAAACATTTTTTAAAAAAGTCCAGTTTTTGTAAAACATAATTGGAGCCCACAGCAAAACAATATCATTATTGCTTCCAAATTCCTGTCTGGCTGAAGTTTTTCAATTTAATTCCAACAAATCAAATTGGAGGGAGGGAAAATCCTCTCTCCTTTAACATCTGCTTTGGAAAGATTAAGAGCAAAGTGTGATTATAGATACATTTTAAAGTGTATATTTGTTATGAATCTTGTAATAGAAAATGTTTGCAGCCAGGCCATTGAGCTCACTGAATTTTTTTTTTATTAGTAACCACAAAATGAAGACAAGATTGAAATATGTACTTCCAATAAAGGGAAAAAAATTATAAAGTCATCCACTTAGAAATTATTGACCAGAAATACATTAGGGTATGCATTAAATAGTATTCAAGAAGATTGTATTTTAAGTAATTGGAGCACAAATTATGCAGGCTTACAATTTATGAATTTTTAAGTATTTCTTTTCATCAAAAATCTAAGTAGCATTTAAAACAATTAATTATTCATACTGGTGAAAATAGCAAAGTTGGCAAAGCACTCCACTATCCTTTAAGTGAAGCTAATTTCTTAGCTTAGTCAGGACTCTAATTTCTTATGTCTAAAGCAGCATAACGTAACAGCTCTTAAATTGCTGGGCTGAATCCAAGCCAACACTGAAGTAAGTCGGAAATGTGAAGGGGACAGTAGTATTTTGTGTGTTTATTTACATCAAGGAAAACCTAAATGGTGTTTGGTGTCTGTGGTTTTTCTTTTGGAGAATATGGGTTTTAGTTTTAAAAAAATCCTTATGATTTCTACCCACTTCTTGCAGGTCTCTCTTTCGATTCTCCTCTGTATTTGCTTAAAGTGTAACACTCAGGGAAATGAGCAGACAAGAAATGAAATCAGAGGAACAAACAGCTCTTGAGAGTTTTTGGTAACATTTTATATATTACATAGACATCTTTGCTAATTTAAAGTGGGTTGTAGGGAATAGATCATGGATATTATTTAAACTGAAGATAATTTTCTATTTATTATAAAATAGTTCTAGGTTTTCTTGCATTTACACTACAAAGTCCCTTTTCCCACAGGGCATATAGAATATCTATAGGGTTCAGTAGAGTCAGGCAAATGATCTTAATAAGTCATCAGTGGATTTAATGCAACATACAGTAGATAGTGACACAAGGATAGTCCAAGAGTTAATCAGATTTTCCAGATTTATAAATGGAGAAATTAGGAGGATAATGAACTGATAAATCAGTAATAAACCTTTTCTAAAGAGTAAGACATTTTTGGCTCTCTTCATTAAGATTTGTATCTCCTAAAGGAAAAGTGATTTCTTAAAACTAAGCCTTCTGGAAGTCGCTGTGACCTATTTCTGACAACTAAATTCACAAAGAGAAACTTTCCTTTGAAATTCATAGGTTGGCTGGAGAAGTCACAAGGGAAACAACTTATTTTCTGCAGATGCAGTTGTACTAAGTGTTTGACACAAGACTAAAAGATTAGAGAGAGCCATTGAGTCCAGTGTCTGAACTCCCAGAGCAAAAGGCATTTTGTGTTCTGTGTGATTTAGTGAAATATTATTGGAGAGGGAAAATGGTTAATTCTACTAATGGGGGAAAAAAGGGAGAAGTACTGTTAATGCAAAATGCTTACCTTCCTCTTCTGCGAACAGAACAGATCTTGGTATTGGTACTCGTCCACTCATAGACAACATCAAAGGTGGGTACAAGCTTCATTTATTGCAGGAAGGAGTGGACAAAAAACTCTTTCCACTCCAGTGAAAGCCCAAACGCCTATGTCGACCTCTATGAAGTCCACCCAAAGTAAAGCTTATATCTCAAGTAACAATAGTGGGGGATATTCTTTGATCAGAACTTGTCTTATAACTTTGCCAACTATGTGGCAATTCTTGCACATGTTGTGCAAACTGCCCAATGGTCAATCTTCTTCTCTCTGAAGTCAGTGGAAGTTTCAGAACTGGTTTCAGTGGACACAAGTTTTGACCATTATTTGTGAAGATAGCAAGAAGAGTACCCATATAACTACATTTGGTGCAGAGATCCGATGATAAAGCTAGTCAAAAATGGAATCCTTGTCCTGTGGGAAATTCTGGGATTTCAACATTTCATTTAATCCCAAATTGTGACTAAAGTCTTGGAATTTTTCGCAAAGCCAAATATTTGGAACATTTTGTTTCAACTTGTATACAATGATAGAAGAGCTGAAACTGTTTTGATCTATCAAAACGAAATATTTAAATTTCCATTTAAAAATTTTGGTGGCCTATAAATTCCCACAAAACATTCTGATTTTGTGGAATCCTCTTTTTTCAACAGAAAAATGTTGTCGCAAAATTTTTAACCAACTCTAATTGATGATAATCCCTAGTTTTTATATAGAACTTCTAACCCAGAAATCTCAAATTGCTTTGCAAAATTGGGTCAAAATAACTACCCCAGTTGTACAGCTGGAGAAACTGAGACACAGGGAGATGACCTACTGATACTCACAGAGCAAGTTAGTGGGAGAGATGGGAGTAGCAGTCTAATCTCCTGGTACCCTAAACCCCTTTCTGCTGGACCACACTGCTACTCTTGTTGAGATAAGGTCAGCTTTTTAAAGACCGTAATTACATTTCATTTCAGGAGTTAGGACGATATCCTGACTTCATTGAAGTCAATGGCAAAACGACCATTAACTTCTTGGATTTCCCCCTTAAAATTCTAGGTTGGAGAGCCAGTGAAATTTCAAGATTTCTTTGAAGCTGTATGGTCAACCACTTTTTAAAAATATGTATAAAATTTCTAGTTTTATTGGTAGAGCAGTCCTCTTATGTTTCCCCTACCCTCTGTCAACAGAGGTATTCTAGGTACTGTACAACTAGAAAAGATTGAAAAGCAGGAGAAAAAGTCATGAAATTCTCACCATCTTTTACCCTTTTTTCCACAAAATTAAATGAAAAATGTTGAAATTTTGAAAAACGCTGACCCGCTCTATTCACAACAAAATAATATAGCATAAAATTATAGCGAATGCAATGGAAATTGATAAAACAAAATAAAATATAATAAAAAGTTACATTTATAGGGATTGCACATCACTTATTATTGTACCAGATTCATTCATATCAATTAAGGGCTCAACCAGATCACACTGAGTGTAAATCAGGATTAACTCCACTGAAGTAAGGCTCCAAAAATCCAGATCCTTAAGCCTGACTGCAGTGAGGTTCTCTATAGCTAAGGAAAGTGTTGACTGCACTTTTCTTTGTTATTTCCATAAACGTACGGGGAAAAAAGTTCTTGAAACACAGCCATTGGATGTGCTTCAACAATAATGTCTGAGGTCAAATTGTAAAATCTGTAAGGTTAAAAACAACTGTGTTTATTCTAGTCTATTCACCATGCAGAATCAATGTTCCATGGAACACAAAAGCATGTGGCTAGTCTGAGGAGGAGAGGAATCAAATTGCATCTCCTTCATTCAGTATATGATCCTGACAAAATTATCCAAATTTGCAGCAAAATGGCATGAGAGTCAGCTCACTCTCCATAACCAGTGAACCCATTTGGAGAAGTAGCATCAGTGGAGGAGCCACTGGTGAGTGGACTAGTGTTACCAAGGCAGAGAAGGTAGCTTTGCTGCCAGTGCATAGGGGAGTTTGGAGCTGCCTGCATCCATGTTTTTGTAATCTTTACTTGTGGCTCTCAGTGCTACCTATCCGTTTGTGGTTACTCTCCTGGCCATGTCACTGTCTTCTCCATTCGGATTCCATGTGAGATCTAAGGGAAATTCGACACTCCTGTGTAGTCAACTCCTATCCACCCCCAAAGGTAACACATAGGCTGACTTTTGAACACTCTCTGAGGATGGACTAACTTTGAAGGGCTAAGCTGGCCTAGAAGGATACTATGCAAGGGAGAAATAGGGTTACTGGAAACTTAATAGAGTTCTGTCTCCTCCTTGCTATGGGTCTCTTGCCTGGACTTTCAACATGCTTATACACCTCTACCCCGATATAACGCGATCCAATATAACACAAATTTGGATATAACACGGTAAAGCAGCGCTCCCGGTGGGCGGGACTGTGCACTCCGGTGGATCAAAGCAAGTTCGATATAACGCGGTTTCACCTATAACGCAGTAAGATTTTTTGGCTCCTGAGGACAGCATTGTAGGGGTGTATTATGTAGTTGTTGGTTCCTGTCCCAGCCTTTGAACCAGCAGCTACCAGCAATCAGGCTGGGAATAGAAGTATTAGTACATTGCTGGCAGTGAATGTGAGCTAGGACAGTGGCACCACCAGCACTACCACATCATTTACCCATTTGGGATGAAGGGCAGGGGCTTTCAGCATTTAAGGGTGGGGGAAAGGAAGAGCTATGGAAATGAGCGGGTTTTGTTTAATTAAACAAAAAGGAAGGACCAAGAGTGGTGAGGGAGGTAGAGATCCTCCTTGATTAACTCAGAAGGTTTTCACCTCCTGTGGGTTCTACGGATTAATGGCAACAATCTCTCATAACTAACAGTAAATAACTTGATTCCTTTACAAATAGAACACAGTAGCGGCTAAAGGGTATAGGTACTATGGATTCTATTCCCACTTACAAATGATTTGGTGAGGGGCCTTGGGCGAAAACTTAACCCCATCTGTGTCTTACTTCCTCATCTAAGAGGGGGATAAGGCGTACTTTCCTCTCAAAGTTGTTGACATTTGTTTAATTACTTGTAAAGCCTTTCATTATGCTCCAGTGCAAAATATTACTGAAACACACAGAACTTGGTTTGTAGAGATGTGTCCTCAAAACTGTAGTGTTTGGATCTGAATTAGGTTTAGGATCAACTTTGATGCTAAGGGGGCTAAGGTTCAGATTTGGGTTTGGTGTCTCAATAGTGTTTATTATTCTGGTAAATTTTCAGCCAAACCTGGCAGAAAACTCATGACATCAGCTGGTACAGGGTAATATTTAAGACCTCTTGAAATATGGTGCAAGCATCAAAAGATCAATTATCTTCTGCAGTTTTGAGCCCTTTTAAAAAAAGAACAAATCTGCATTTTTTTTTTCAGTTTTGGGTCGACTGCAGAATCAAATCTTGGGATTCAATTAAAAAACAAAACCTCTTCTTACAAAATTAAGAAAACTGATTAGTGAGGTTCCAGTTCTGGCTCATCTTTTTCTCTCTTTAATTTATATTATGCAAATAATTTGAAAGATCTAGTAAAAGTCTGACAGTATCCCAGCAGACAGGATCAGCTGTTCTTCAAATAACTATCAACTGCTGCATGGTGTACAGTGTGCTTACCAAAAGTATAAAGAAACTATACTGCCCCCCTCCCAGCAATAAAAGTTAATCACTTTAAATTTAGCAAAACAATATCAGGTTTAAAAACTGTAATATTTCATTGCTTATCCCACATAAAATTATCTTTCCCCCGTAGACCACAAACAGAGACTCACAGTATAGTTTTAAATTGAATATTATCCATAAGGGTTTTGCCAGATACCTCATCATCTGCTAATTACCTTACCCCTCTAACAAGGGAATTCACCAGAATCCTGTATTCTGAATGTTCTCACAATGGGGTCTACAAGACTGTGGGGAGTGCAGAATAGCTCAGCTAGTAAAAACGCATGCTTGCATTTTGGACTGTGTTTTTTTAGGATGGGGTTAATCTGGATCTTTACAAGATGAATAGATGTTCTGTATTCTAAAAGCAAACAATGGGTTTGAGCCTGAGAAACCCCCGGTCCCCATTGCTGGCAATCACAGTTGCAGGTGCTGAGCACTTCCCGGCTCAGGTGCACCACAAACCAGTCAAAGTTCTTCTTCATGACCTGACAAAGTGTAATTTACAGCTGGCTGCAGTGACCTTCCACACTACATGAAATTTGGCCATATATTTTTGAGTATGGGGCCCTTAGGCTTTCAGCTTCCTGCTCTGTGTAGACAATTTGCTTAATTAAGACACATTTCAATGTGATGGCAGACAATAACCAAAAGGAAAACATGCAAAATATAATTAAAGTGATCCTCACTTGACATCTAAAGTACACATGCTATGTAAACTCAATCTATTTGCAGTTTCAAATTATGCAAATTCCATATTGTTTAACTTCAAACCCTAAATCTATTTATGTGCTTAAATTCCCCACTCGCTGCTGCACACCTTAGGGGAATTAAAGTCACAACTGAGGGAGAAGGGAGCCAACAAAAATTAAAGCAAGGGCTTTGAAAATGTAAATAGTGAAGGCATGTAAATTAGTCCATGCGGAGTTGATCATTACTTTTGTAGCATCCCTTTGACAATTTTAGTGTTTAACATGATAACTCTTTTTTTCTCTCCATAACAATAACAACTGCAATACCACTGTATTTGATGTTCAGCACTGAAACTAATTTAGGGTTGCTTGTGAAATATTCTGGAAATAAATCAGAATTAATTCCTTTCATGATGTCATTGTTAAATATTATATATACTTTTCTTTCAACCGCGTTATTCATTGTGATACAATATGTTCTGAATTCTAGGAAAAGCAGTTTCTATAGCTACACATCTACGTCTGTGTACTTAAATAAATTTAAAGTAAAAATTTTAAAACGTGTGCTAATGTATCATCGCGATGGAGAAATGCATTCAGAAGTAAGGAAGTGCAGAAAACTTTTAAAAGCTATCTTCCGCCACAGGCCAAGTATGTAAAATTACTGCGTGAAAAAGAGGAGTTACAATGGCATCTGATTTGCGTCCTTAATCATAATAGTCACTACTGCCGGCTGTGTAAGGGGATACATGCTGCTCTAAATAGTAGGAAGGGCAAACTCATTTTCCCTGTTTTTGAACCAACCTAAGAATACCCGTAGGTTCTAAAGTTTGACTAAGGCCTGGTCTACACTAGGACTTTAATTCGGATTTAGCTGCCTTAATCCGAATTAACCCTTCACCCGTCCACACTACAGAGCCAGTTAATTCGAATTAAAGGGCCCTTTAAATCGATTTCTGTACTCCACCTCGACGAACGGAGTAGAGCCTAAATCGATTTTGTTAATTCGAATTAGGGTTAGTGTGGACGCACACCACCGAATTACTGTGTTTAAGTTAATGGGGTAGTGTGGCCGCACACCACCGAAATAATGTGGTTTAAAACCGAATTAAGGTGCTTAGTGTGGCCGCGCACAATCGAATTTATACAACCTGTTTCCCAAATTCGAATTATCTAAATTCGGATTAATCCTGTAGTGTAGACATACCCTAAGTTTAACACCACTTTCCATGCAGAGACTGGAGATTGCAGCAGATAGCTAGGGAGAGAAACACAATGGGGAGAGGGTGCAGAGAACTGGTGGAAAGGGTGGGAGTGGGGATAAGATATTCTAATGAAAAAAATGCCATTGAAATAAATGAATAGGAGTTGTGGGTTTAATCCCCCTGTTCGTGTTGAAAATCTCAACCACAATAAGTATGCTGTATGTAGGATATCTACAGTTTTCCATTAAATAAATAGGACGCCTTCCCTTTTAACTAAAAGAAGCACCTTTTTGTTTTTAAATTCAAGCATGGGTTCACAGGGGCAAAGACGTTTGTCATGCATAGCTAGTTTTGCAGCACACAAGTAGTTGGAAAGGCTTACTAAACCTAAAACTTCAAGAGAGAGCCCAACCCAAGTAAGCAGAGCTCTTTATTGCAACACATTCTTCTGCAATAGTCACAATATGATGCAAATAGTCTAACACAGTTTATCCTTTTGCATAAAGGATATTAATAAAAAAGGTTGTTTACAAACTGCAATATATTTTATGCAGGATGAAATGTAAAAATTGAAAGCTACTGTTTCACTATAGCAGTAAAGCTATTTGGAGAAGCAATACAATCAGAAAAAGTGGCAATAACAGCAGACTGGTTTCTGCAGTAATATCTTTCTTCTTTTTCCTGTGAGTGCAGAGTTATGTTAAGTACCAGAGAGTTATAACCTTTTTTCTTTTTCCCTAGGAGTTTCATTGCCCTGTACTGGTAACTTTCTATCTTGTTAGCTGTTTTTATTGTATCATATATATAATATTTCATGTCAGGTTAGTACAGTGCTGGTAATTTATCATATTAGAATTTGCTTTACTACTATCTTAAAAAAAGTTCTGCAACATCCATATAATATTTGTGCATGTGTATACCAGGGTTTTATGGAGTTTGATATGATATGTCAGAGGAGATTTGTTCACGGTTATTCCATTAGTGTCATCCTTTACTATCTCAAAATATAACTTTGAACGTGCCTCTTATATGGGACTTATGTAAATGAATTATTGGAGTAAATTCCCATCTTGAAGATGCAGAAAGACCTAACTGTATCTCAGCTGCTACAGTTTTGATGCATGTGTGTGGGAAGGGTGAAACACAAAGGTACTGAAGCACCTTGGGTTTAGGCATCTAAATTCCAGTTGTAAGCTCTACTGTAATTCACCAAACTGCTGCTGTAGACACCTAAACTCACTTGGTGCCTAAGTTTTCAGGGTAAAAGTTCCCTGGACATCTAACAGTTTCTGCCTCTGGGCATGAGCAGTTCTGCCTCCCTCTAGACACCTGGATGCCTCTCTCATGCCCAAGCCCCAGGGTGACTGATGAACCAGGAAAGATAGGTGTTTGCCCACCCAACTTGTGTTTGGGGTCCAATCCTGAGACTGCTTACCTGATTGAGTTCGATTCAAAATCTGGAGGAGGTGCCCGCTTTATAAATTTTAGTCCAATGGTTGTGGGACACAGGATACAGAGACATGCATTCTCTCTCCGAATGGCCCAGTCTTTCTCCCTCCCATTGAAACTGTTCCACTGTGGATAAATATTTGATGCCGAGTGTCTCAGTGCCTAAATCCCTTTGTGAATGTAGGCCAGACTCAAATTGCCATACCTACATAACTACCTTTTCATGGCATGGAGGGGAAAATAATTAGGAGGTGGAGAAGATATAAGCTAAGAGAGAGACAACAATGAGCCTAAGATAGCTATGTTGTGTGTGGTAACTCCCCCCACAAAACCTGTTTACTTTGGCATTCCAAAGGGATTAAACTTCGGTCAGAGGTGCAAATTCTGCCATAAGACAGAAACTGAACTGAGTTTGTTTTCATGTAACAGTGGCAAAATTTGGCCCTGATACTTATCATTCACGGTGCTATGATAAAATAAAAGTTGTTTGAGATGAGCAGAGAGGTTTGATTTGAATTCAGATCAAAAATGTATCTTCTGGTTTAAGAATAAATATAGGAAATTATTCCCCTCCTCCATTCAATTTTCTATATATGTAAGCAAAACATGCGAGTTTATTGAAAATATTCCAGGTATCTTCCTTGTGCAAACCTTTTAGAGATGTACAGTCCACTACTATGTTTAATTGATTTTGCAATTTAAGGAGAGTTTTAACATTAAATCATTCTTATTTATGTTCAACATCTTCTCAGTAGTGTTGGCAGCCATCTGAGGGGGAAAAATGAACTGAAGGGGCTCCAACACCTCTTTGAAAGACAAACTCAAGCATGAAATTCTGACACAGCTATATTTATACTGTGTCATCTCTTATGGTAGTTGTGTCTGGTCTTCAGTGCTATATAAATGAGGGAAAATATTGGTAAAAGAATGCAGAGATCATTCAACATAAGGTTCTTTTCTTTGGTTATTCAAGTGGAGTATTTCCTCATGCATATACTGTACTGTATATATTGTCTATGGCTGCCTGAGTAATCAGATCAAACTAGGTAGGGCTTTTGCACACAATTCTTAGCATTTTTTTTAATCAAGGCCAAAATATGCAGACTTTCTGCTGTCTAGTAAAACTGCATTCATTTACACATGTGTACTGAACTGGATTTTTAATTAAGCCATTCTTTTCAGTCAGTTAAGGTACAGCACTTTAAGGATACGGTCTCACAGAGAGCTGTTTAATTCCTAGTGTAGCCTGCAGTGAACAGAAAGTTTCCCACTCTCAGTATATATCTACAGACTACATTTGCTATTACTGTTTGCCCCGGGAAAGAAGGTGATCAAGGGAAAAATCACAAGAGAGACAAATTTAACATTAAAACTAGTGCCATGTTCACTGCCTCATCAAAGCCGGCAGTAATGGTCATTACTACAAAAGTATCCCCTCTCTTCAGTAGATGTTGCCTCAGGTCTGATGCCTGAAGGTCTCAAAGGCTTCGATTGTAGATTTAATAACATTTTAATCTGACAAGAACATGAATATTTCTAGATACTAGAAAACAGGATGGAGGAAGAATTGTCATAGTTAGATATAAGAAAACCTTACACACACTTCTGAATTCACGCATCCAAATGGGAATTTTAATGTACAACTTTTTCAGGAGTTCCCCTAAACTGAGACATTCCAAGCAGACCTCTTCTCCAGGGTCCTGAGGTGGATCCAGTGTATCTTAGCTTCACTGCCAATCTGTCAGCCATGGTGCAAAGAACAAACAGCCCTTCTTCAAGATTTAATGTCCCCCTCCCCGCCCCCCAAGAAAGAGTAAAATCAAACATTTCAAAATCAGAGCATGTTAGTGGGAGTCATGGAGATTTATAGGATTTTGTAGTTAGTTAATGTAATTTCAGCTCTATAGAAAATTCCCCGGATGTGAACCAGGACACATGAATAAATTCTCCCTTTTAGCATCTAAGTAAAATTCTGAAGGGAAAAAAAATGCTCTGAATAATTAATTATGCATGCAAAGTTAGCTCCAGCAAGAGTAGCTTGTCAGGTACAGCTAATGCAAGCAACGCTTGACCTAGAGATGTTCTAATGTCTATTTCAGTAAAATTGAAACCATTTTTCATGCCTTTTTTACTCTTCAGTGCTGCCACTGAACATTTTTGTTTTACTTAAACATAAAATGAAACTATGGAAGAGGGTTTTTTTTCCTGAGTTACTTTTATGCAACTCACAGACCTTGGTTTTCAGCTGATTAAAAGAGTTACTCTGATTTAAATCTTAATCACAATGATGATTTGGTACGTCATCAGCATATCTTGTCTACATCAGGCCATTAACGGCTTTGGAGGTAAAAATGGAGATCAGATAGTCTGTCAGAAAATGTTTATTTAATAATGCAAAGGGCCAAATTAGAAAAGTAGTATGTTTGATAATTGATATATTGCCCACATCATTCTACTAAATAGTACCTCTTTTGATGATTCATCATCATGCAAATCTGTTTGCTACACAGAGAACTATCTCCTCTTACTAATGAAAATGACAAACTGTGCCTAGATGCTTATCCCAGTAATTCAAAGGCTATAGATACCACACTGATAAAATAAAGGCTCTTTTTCTGCTTTATCGGTAGAATTGCATGAAATGAGAAATATGCTTTAAAAGCAAGCAAAATTGTACTATATCGGTGCCAGAGTGAGGCTTTTGAATTTTCTGTGGATTGAATTATTCAAATATTTGTTTGAATTACTGCATGGAAAGCAATCCATACGAATGAATATCACTTGCTTGTAAGTTACAAGAAGTCTGAGGAGGAGTGATAATTTGGAGAATTTTTCTATAAAACTTGCATTCAGGTTGGCCTTGAATTCAGTATTTGTTCCCTTCAGAATAAGGTATTTAGAGAGAGAGAGATTTAAGAGGTCTAGAGAGGAGAGAATGTACTTCTAAGTGTGGCCGAAAGATTG